>NW_023425357.1:50825895-51043395 GCF_014108415.1 Molossus molossus
ATGCTCATTATAAGTTAAACACTGCCCCCCCCCCCCCCCCCCCGCCTAAGGAAAATTCTACATAGCAGAAGCATGAATCAGCGGAGAAAGCTACAGTCTTCCTGCTCCAAAAAGGTTTCTATGGCTAATTAAAATTAGTCTAATTTCGAAACGATCCTATCATTAAAGAGCATTTCAGCTGATATGGACTCGATGATTCCTACAAACATCTCCGAATAAAGAGGCTGCTCTTTTAGCACTATGAGGTGCTCTGATTAGACCTAGGTCTGTGAGGTGAAGGGCATGAGCTCCCGAGACCTCTCCCTTCTTTCCCCGCTGCGTGACATCATTATGAGCCCTCGGCTCCAGGCGTCCACAGTTATTTACTTCCGCGGAGACGGGGGCGGCAGGACAGTGTTTGCTCTTCACTCGTCCCAAGTGTTACTCCGGCGATATCTCAGTTAAGTCTGGGGTCGCCACGCAATATGTTTCCAAAGTAGGTTTCTAACCCTTTCAAACTTGCCATTTGGATGTGTGATCCTGTGCCAACTCTTCAGAGTGGCGTCTGCGAGGTCAATGAATCATCTAAGACGTGCCAGCCAGAGCGTTGCTACCTTTGGTGGGAGGGAGGCTGAGTCTGAGACAGTCCATCAGGTGCTGCCTAAGTCTGGACCTGTGGTCTTGGACTGAGACACCAGGTAAGGTCGGCCCCGTGGGAGGGTCAGAATGAGACAGCCGGGCTCTGGGGTCGGATGGAAACAGTCCGATCCCAGCCCTGGCGAGTGCGGTAGACACGCAACCAATGTGTCTGTCTCACATCGATGTTGCTTTCTCTCCCTCTCTCCCCTCCCCTCCCTCCTTCCCCTCCCTTCCACTCTCTCTAAAAATCAATGGAAAGATATCCTTGAGTGAGGATTAACAACAACAAAAAACAAACAAACAAACAAACAAACACCCTTACTGGAGACATAAAAGCAACCTCAGTGGATGAGCTGCCATATTACGTTCCTATAGGGAAAGGCTTGGCTTCGTAAATTCTTCCCTGATTACTTCAATGCACTTTTTAAAAACTTTTTATTACCTTCTCTTTTTTTAAAAATTACAATTGACTTTCAATATTATTTTATATCAGTTTTGGGGGATCAGTTCATAAATTATATAAATATCTAACTACTATACTGTACACCTGAAACTAATTCAATACACTTTTAATCAACAACTCAACATATACAACCTGAATGTTCACATGGAAAATGAAATGTTCTGAGATTGTTAGAATTTTGGGAAAAAATAATGAGGGGTTTGCGTTATCATGATATCCCATTACACAGAGTAATTAAAGTGTGAATTAAATATAGTCATTATAGCATGTTATTAAATAGCAAAAGACAGATGTATCTGTGAAAATAAACAGAAAGCCCGGACACAGATTCATGGTTGTATGTGAAAACTTAGAGAATTGGGCAAATAAAACTCAATTCTTCATCAATAACGCGAAATGCAGGTGGGATAGAATTCAACACATTTAAAAACAAAACTCTAAATGTGTAAGAATGAAATGTAGAAAACATTTTTATAGCTTTGGATAAGAAAGACCTTCTAAAACAGAGGGAAAAACCCAGACACAACAACAAAGAACAATCGGATTTCAGTACATAGAAAGTTAAGATCACCGTAAACACGGTTATTTATACTTACACATAATTTACCAGTATTAAATAGAAATGTAAAATGAAAAATATTATTGGCAATAGTATTACATGTTCACATCCTAGGAAGAAAGCTAATGAAAAGTGTTGGAGACCTCTACGCAGGAAAATAAAAAACATTATTAAGAATAAAGATTTGCCCTGGCCAGTTTGGCTCAGCGGTTAGAGCATCGGCCTGCGGTCCAGAAAGACCCGGGTTCGGTTCCCGCTAAAGGCACGTACTTCGGTTGCAGTTTGTCCCCAGCCCTGGGTGGCAGCCACTCGATGTGTCCCTTCACGTCGATGTTTCTCTCTCTCTCCCTTCCTCTCTCTTCCTCCCATTCTCTGTACAAAAAATGGAAAAATATCCTCGGGTGAGGGTAAAAAAAAAAAAAAAAGAATAAAGATTTAAATAGGTGAATGTATATACTCCGTTTATAGGTTGAGGACGCAATTCTTAACTGTATCAGTTCTTCCCAAATGACTATGATATATGGAATGCAATCCCAATGGAAATAGCAGGATTTTTTTTTTTTTTTTGAGCAAATTGACGACCTGATTGAGGTGTCGATGAGGAGGTGAAGGCCAAGAACCACCCAGGTCCTCCTGCAGAAGGGCTTTGGTGGAGGTACCCTGAACCCCAGCGATGAAGACCGAGGCTGGTGAAGGTGGCAAAGGGCCAGTTCGACAGGACGGAGGCCAGGGAGAGTCAGGAGTGTGCCAGAGGGCACGCCGCAGTGGGGGAATGACTCCTGTCCAGGTACTGCGGGTCCCCTGGACCAGACATGGGGAGCCGTACCCTGGCTCCCTCCCCGCCCCTCACCGGCCATCCACAGCAATCAGTCCTCAGCCAGCTGAGAACCTCAGCGCGAGAAGAAGCCAGAAACGCTTCGAAGGAAGCACTGCGGAACATTCCCACAGCCCTAGGGGAGAGCAGACTTCATAAAGGAGACGTCAGAAGTACCGCCATAACAAAGTGATAAACGGAACTCCATTAAAATTAAAAGCTTTTCTTCTTGAAATGACAGAGAGGCTAAAAGACAAATCACCGCGTGGGCGAAAATATTTTCAACACAGGCATTGCCGGAATATGTAAAGAAGTTCCGCAGATCAATACGAACGACACACAGCTGTGTGGGTAAGGAACGTATGGCCTCTAGGTCCCCCATTCGCCCCACGTCTCCCCGGTTTGTAACACCCGGGCTGACTCTGCGGGCCTCTCTTCTCTCTGCCGCTGTCTCTGTGCCAGGCTCTGCCAGTAGGGGGCGCCGGAGGAGCCGGCAGGATGGCGGGACTCTGTCCTCCTGGGCTTTTCTGCAGAGGTGAGCTGAGCAGCTATAGGGCACCCCCCTCCCCTTGCTGGGCGCTCTCTCTCAGGTGGCACACACCTGGCAAGCTTCACCTTTACTGCAAAGTGCGTGGCATCACCTGAGTGATGAGAATCTTAGCCTCGGGCGGGGGGTGGGGGTGCAGAAAGGCCTGTTTTTATTATTATTATTATTAATATCATTATTGTTATTTAAAAAATGTTTTTAATCCTCACCCAAGGATATTTTTCTATTTATCTTCAGATAGAGTGTGAGGGAGGGAGGGAGAGGAAGAGGAGGAGAGAAACATCGATGTGAGAGGGACACACCGACTGCTGCCTCCTGCACGGCCCTGACCAGGACCAGGAATGAACTGTAACCGAGGCACGTGCCCTTGACCGGAATCGAACCCACAGGCCGATGCTCTAACCCCTGAGAGACCTGGCCAGGGCTATTTTAAAGTTTTTCGTTTTTTTTCTCTTTATAGATTCTAGAGAAAGAGAAAGGGAGAGATAGAAACATCGACTGGTCGCCTCCTGCACGCCCCCCACCGGGGATCAGGAACACAACCTGGGCATGTGCCCTGACCGGGAATCAAACTGGTGACCTCTTGGTGCAGGGTCGACGTGCAACCACTGGGCCACACCGGCCGGGCTATTTTAAATGTTTTTAAAATTGCTTTTAGAGAGAGAGGAAGGGAGGAGAGGGAGAAACATCTGATCAGCTGTCTCCTGCATGCCCCCCGCTCTGACCTGGAACTGAACCAGCAAACTCTCGGTGCATGGAGTGTCACGCAGCCGACTCAGTCACCCTGGCCAGGGCAGAAGACTTGTCCACACTGGAGATGTTTGTCCCAGTTGCTTCTGCTGGGCCCTGGGGTGGTTGTTCCCTGGGTGAGCTGCACCTTGGCTTTCTCCCTCCCTCTTCCGTTCTCAGCCGCCCGTTACTTTAACGGTGAATTTCCTCTGCTAAGATCGTTGCATGTGCTTTTTGTTTTGTTTTCAGATTCCACGTAGAAGTGAAATCATACGGTATTTGCCTTTCTCTGACTTACTTCACTTAGCACACCTAATGCCCTCTGGGTCCATCCGTGTGGTCGCAAATGGCAACACTCTTGCATACGGCTGCGTGAGGTCATCTATTGAAGAACACCTGGAGGGCGTCCAGGTCTTGGCTACTGTGCAGGGAGGTGGAGGGTCAGGTGGAGGGGAATACAGTCCATGATACGGATACGTTTGCATGACGACAGATGGTGACAGTCTTGTGTGCTGATTACATCATGAGCCATAGAAACGTCGAATCACTAGGTTGCACAACTGAAACCAACGTAACACGGTACACCAACTATACTTTAATAAAAGGTGAACTACTGGGTGTGGTGTCTTTCTCCTGACCAGACCCGGCTGAGAGGACAATCCGGTAAAACAATGAGGGGGACACCGACACAGTTAACTCACGACAGGTGTCCAATGCCCACCAGGAACAAGGGCTCAGGGTGTTACTCATCCGAGAAACATCAATCTAACCTAATGCAGAGCCACTGCAGACCCATCAGATGGTTAGAATCGAAAAGACCCCCAATGCAAGTGGTGATGAGGATGGGGAGTAATCAGAACTCTTAGCTGCTCATGGATCTGAAAACTGACGCAGCTACTTTAAAAAAAATGACATTAGCCATATTCTCGGACCCAGCGAGTCTGCTCGTTGGCATTTATCCACGGGAAAGGGCTCTAACTATGCACTAGGAGTCGTAAACTAGAATGTCCATGGCAGCATGACTTACAAAAGCCAAATTCTGACAGAAGGAGAAGCGCAGATGTCCGTCCAGAGCTGAGTGAGTGAACACGGAGCACAGACTCCACCATGCCAGACCCCGACAGGTGCGGACAGGGGACAGCTACCGCCACAGCATGGCTGAGTCACGCACACGATGCTGGCCAACAGCAAGGGAGGGCCAGACGCACAAAACCGGTGGTGTCAGCTTTTACATAATTTTCAATTTTCTTTCCTTTATTGATTTTAGAGTGAGGAAGGGAGAGGGAGAGAGAGATAGAAACATCAATGAGAGAGAACATCAACTGGCCGCCTCCTGGACGCCCCCCACTGGGGATCGGGCCCACAACCTGGGCATGTGCCCTGACCGGGAATCGAACCACCAACCTCTTGGTGCAGGGTCGACGCTCAACCACTGAGCCACACCGGCCAGACTATATAATTTTTTAAAAGGCAAAACTCATCTTTCAGTTGTTTATATTCCTGTGACATCATCACTTCTGTGTGGAGAGAGGGGGAAGGGATGAGGAGGGCGTGAGACAGGGGCTTCTTGGAGTGTGATGTGTTCTGTCTTTTGACCTCGGTTGTGGGCACATGGCTGTGTCCCCTCTGTGATCAGTCATGGAGTCTACACTTCGGACTTATGTCCTTTTCTGCATTTGCGTGATTCTTCCATTAAAAAGTAAATTTAAAACAGAAACAGAAAAGGGGGTGGTTTGATGTAGTGCTTGTATTACCAAAAGTCTAACATGCAAAATACATACGGAGCTTCTGCACACAAAGCACACAGACAAGTGCAAAGGAAAAGAGGCGACGGTCACAGCAGACAATCCGTAGGTCACTTACAATCGGCTGTCACACTCACAACCCCTGTTCGCTGAGCCTGGCGAAGGTTCCCAGACACCAGCGAACCCATTCGCATGGGAACGGAGCGGGGACCCCATGTCACCTGAGGGGGGGGGGCGCGGTGAATAGATACTTTCCTGTCAGTCGGGTATAAATGGTAACACATCCTTGGAGCGACATTTGACACCATCTATCAAACTTAAAACAGCAGCAGCCTGCGGCCCGCCACTTTGCTTTCAGGAACCCCGAAAAGAGCCCCACGTGTTTAAAGGTGTGTAGGTAAAAGAACACGTATTGCGACGTCATTTGTAATAGGAAAGAAACTGGAAAATTAAATGTGTGGTGACTGGAAAGGAAAGTCGAGGGTGCCCTCGGAAAGGATGACGGATCCTCTCGGCCCAACACGGCAGCATCCGCCGGCCGTCAGCGCAGAGAAGCAGCGCTCGGATCAGCGCGCCGAGAAGGGTGGCGTCCACTTAGAGGGGTACAGAGACAGGGTGTGTCTGTCAAGGGCGGCTGCCTTTTGAGGTCTGCTCCGTAGGCCTCTGTACTACTACTATCTTGCCAGAATATTTTTTAAATTGCCCGAGCAAAGCATTCGTACAGAATGATAGGAATTTGATGTCCCCACCACGAGGCCAGAGCGGCACCAGGGGCCCCATAGCTGACATTTCTTGTTCCCTGAGGCCCTGGTTCAGGCTCCGTGTTGAAGAACAACCCTTCCCCATTGCCTGTGAACTCAAAGACATTTATTCAGAGAGGACGGGAAGGAGGGAGCTGAATTCCCATCTACCGAAGAAATTCCTTAGTTCTGAGCGGTTCCTTCTTGGCCCACTTGGTCCAGAGCACCTACCTGGACCATCTCCACTGACCTCGGGGCGGTGGTGAGAGAGGGCAGAACAGCTGTGGTTGATACGAGCTACAGACACTATCCAGAGGAAGGAAGACCCCTCCCCAGATGTATGGCTTGGAACCAGGCAGAAATCAGCTCTACCCGACACGGTGACTGCGTGACAATAACCCCGGCTCATTGTAGGACGTTAGCAGGCTAAACGACACCCCCCCGCCCCCCAGCCACCGTGAGTGCAGACAGAGACCTACATAAGGACGCGAAATGGCCGAGAGGGCTCTTGGGAGAAGTCTCTACCCCGTTCCCAGAAAAACCCTGAATACCCCTCCCCCTTGATGAATGCCCTGCCCCTCAACTGAGGAGCCTCTCTACAAGGAGAACATACCACTCGGGAGGGGGCTGTCTGTGCAGGAGTCGCCCACTCTCTGCTTCACTAATAAACTCACTTTCACTCTAAACTCTGAGCTGACTTGGGTTTGAATTCTTTCCTGCACAAAAGCCAAGAAGCCAGAGTGGGTCACGAACCCTGGGGTCCCCAGGCCCCAAAACACCTGCATCAGTGGGATGTCCTCACTCTGGACGAAGGCTGAGGTTACCAGTGGAGGAAAATGTGAACCTCATGTTATGACTTTAGATTTTCCATCACCCACATTAAGGAAGGAAAAAGAAATGGGTGACATTAATTTGAATAATACGTTCATTTCACCCAACATCACAAAACTGCTATCATCTCAACACATAATCCTTTTAAAGTATTCCTGAGATACTTTATATTCTGATTTTTGCAAAGTCTCCTATATCCGGTGTATACATCATACTTACACTTTTCTTGATTTGGACTTAGAGTTCACAAAATGTATGGTTGGAAAGTAGATTCAAATACCTAAGCTGTTCCAAACCTATTTAAACACAATAGTTTCTAACAACTGAGTCACGTATCAGTCATCTGACTTAAGTAAAATGAAGCTGAGTTGAAAGTCCAGGTTCTCGGTGGCCTGGACACATGGCAAGCGCTCGTGTGGCCGGTGGCTCCGTGGCAGATGGTCCTGCCCAGCCCTTCCCTGTGGTCTGGCGGTGGCCCCTGGGCCGCAGGAGGGCTCCAGGCCCCGAGAGAAGCAGGTGAGGGGGGAGAGAGCGGGCACGTGGGCGACCAACACCTTCACCAGCTGCCTCGGGCCACTGTGCAGAGCTGGTGAGAACGAGCCAGGGGCCTGGCAGGTGTGAAGGTGCTTCGTAGAGGACGTTCCCGGGGTGAGCCTGACCTTGGGATGACCCAACGGGATGGCCCAAGCTGAGACTTCACAATGGGGCGTAGTGGGGAGCAGGGGGCAGCAGCTGGAAGCTCTCTGCGGGCTGGGCGGGGGCCTCAGTGTCTGAGCCCCGTCGAAGGGAATGACAGGGCCCGTAGGGGAAGCTGAGGGAGCTCCAGTCTGGCCCTGACCAGGGTCTCCTGGCTTCTCAGCCGAGACAAGATGGGCGTCTGGCAGCACCACACCCGGGGACGCACGTCCGAGGGGAGAGTTGTGTTTCCTCCGAGGACTGAGAAGGGCTGCCTTTTCACAGCGGGGGAAGTTGCTTCTTTTCTCCTCCTCCCTCCTTCCTTCTTTTCTCTCTTCTCTTTCTTTCTTCTCAGTGATGAAGCTTCTTCACAAACCACTGTTGGAGCCCTGGCCGGTTTGGCTCAGCGGTTAGAGCGTCGGCCTGCGGACCAGACAGTCCGGGTTCGGTCCCCGCGAAGGGCACGTACCTCGGTTGCAGTTTGTCCCCGGCCCTGGTTGGAGTCATGCGATGTCGATGCTTCTCTCTCTTTTCCCCCATCTCTCCCTCCTGCTCCAACTGAAGATAAAGGCAAAAATGTCCTCGGGTGAGGATAAAAACAAACACCACCACCAGCAAAAAACACTTAAAAAAATTTTTTTTCCCTTTATTGATTTTAGAGAGAGGAAGGGAGAGGGAAAGAAATAGAAACATCGATGAGAGAGAACATCGACTGGCCGCCTCCTGCAGGCCCCCCACTGGGGATCTGGCCCACAACCTGGACACGTGTCCTGACCGGGAATGGAACCGGTGACCTCTTGGTGCAGGGTCAATGCTCAGCCCCTGAGCCACACCAGCCGGGCTTGGCTGGGAGTTTTAAAAGGTGCTCCTTGCCTGGGTGGCACCCCAGAGAGGATAGGGGTCAAGCTTCATTTTCATCTGTCCATCCCCCACCTGTCTATCTATCCATCCAGTTGCCCCGTCATCATTTTAAAAAGTGACCATCCCCTTCCCACAGAATTTCGTGACTGCTTTGTCGTTATGTGTCTGCCCAGGGTGGTGGTTAACACGATTATCAAAGTTGATCATAAATATAGTTATATATGTTCATAGCTATTTAACATACTTGCTATTTCCACCAAAGTAATAAATACGTAGAGCTAACCAATGAAGTTGTGTTAAGGGCTCTGCTCTGCCACGTGTCCCTCTGCTATTCCCGCCCTCTGTGAACAGTAGCATTTCATTATTGTATCTATTTCTAATTAATGCTTACATTGCTATTCCCTGATTTATGAGTGCTACATATTACGTACTGATTTCTTGTTTAATTAGTCATATTCTTTGGCTTTCTCACACCTACTCCTTGTTTTCCCAGCTCCATCTAATCAATATATCTACATCGCAATTTATGGTTAAATCCGTAACTAATGTTTATATTAATATGACCACATTGTTTTCTGCCTTCGCCAAACAGTATACAAGGATTGCTCTATGCAACTTTTTTCTCTTCTGGCGTTGACATTGTTTTCTTTCCTCCTGACACGTGGTCCATGCCCTGAGCCATTCCCCCTGTGTGCTCCCAGAGACCTGTCGAGTATCTGCCGGTGTTCTTCTAAGTCTTCAGGCATATTTCCAAGCACCTCATATGTTCCTTCGCCTCAGACCTGCCCAGACCTCCCTCCGGCTCCGGCTGGGCTTGCTCACCCAGCGCATAGAGCTTCAGTGGGAAGAAGAATCTTTTCTTTTTTAATTGATTTTAGAGAGAGAGGAAGGGGGAGAGAGAGAGAGAGACAGAAACATGGATGAGCGAGAACATCGACTGGCTGCCTCCTGCACACCCCCCACTGGGGATGGGGCCCACAACCTGGGCATGTGCCCTGACTGGGAATCGAACCAGTGAGCTTTGGTGCAGGGTCAACGCTCAGCCACTGAGCCACACCGGCCTGGCGGGAAGAAGAATCTTAATCTCACGTTTCACCCCGTTGTATGCGGCCGTTTTGTTGGTTTCCCTCTTGGAACCCCTGAGGGTCTACCCCGTATCCCTGGTACCCAGAAATGTTGTGATGCGGTGGTTGGCGTGTGTTTTGCGTGTTGCTCATTCTGCTGGAGGCTTCCCGGGCCCGGCCGGTCTGGCCGTTCCCATCACTGTTTCTTCGTCGGTGCTGTTCCCCAGAATTCTCTCACGCTGGCCGGGTGCAGAGATTCCTGGATGGACTCCCCACATTCCCCACCTTCTGTCTTGGTGATTCATCTCTGTCTCCTTCCTTCTGCTCTCTGTCCTCAGAGTTATTTGCAGTTTGCTTGTTTGCTCTCATTTTCGTCTCCCTCCTCGTCTCGGCCTGTGTCTCCGTGTCGAGTCTTCCTCCCGTCACACTGCAGAGCGAGACCGTCCACTCCGGGTGTCCCTGTCGCACCAGCACGTGGGCCGCGCCGGGGTGTCCTAGGGGCCCAGCCTGTCGTCTTCCGCTGGAGAAGCGCCCTCGTGACGGACCCTGTAGGCATTTTCGTCTGTGGCCGCCCAGTTTCTCCAAACAACCGTCCTTCCGCGACACATCTGGGGGCTCCCGGGCCGCTGACCCCTGGGAACGAGCGAGCAGAGGTGCTCGTCTTCCTGTGCTCCCCCTTGGTTTCCACTTGGAGCCTTCACGCCCCCGCATCTGGCTGCCCAACATCTGGAGCCTCTCAGCTCCAAGCGTAATAAACCCCATTTCCTGCGGAGAGGAGACGGGTGTGTCCGAGGCTGCACATGGGAGCCGGGGAGATGGGAAAGGCCTCGGGCTGGCACCTCAGGGCCCGACAGATGTGCGACCCTGGTGCCCGCGGCTGCTGGGTCCCAGCCTTCTTGTGGGGAACGTGTCCCCCCCTGCGCCTCCGCCGCGCAAAGGCTTCGTCTTCCCTGCTGCGTTGCTGCTTTGGAAACCTTGGAAATACTTAATTCACATCTGTGGACACTGTCGATGCCTCGGGTGTTCTCTCTGTGTGGGTTATTGTTTTATTTGTTACTTTCCTATTGCACCAGTAGAGTTTGGGGAGAGTAAAAAAAAAATGCTTGAGAAGTTTAACCTACACCTTCATAGGTGTTTCTAACATAATATCTAGAGCTCTTTCTTTAGACACACACACACAAAATGTGCGCCCCAGATTAAGCAGAGAGTACTCATTTTGAAATAGATCTTGTGCTTTCATAAAGACGAACAGAAGGAAAATCAGCATATTATGAAATGTAAAAATGCAGGTCCGTATTCTAGGACTAAAATGCGATGAAATTCATTGCCAAGTAGTTAAAAACCCATCATTGGAACCATTACGATGTTCCTATTATTATTTTTGTTATTTTAATTTTTTAAGTGTTCTTATTTAATTGATTTTAGAGAGAGAGAAAGAGAGAAGCATCAATGCGAGAGAGAAACATCTATAGAAACATCTATCAGTTGCCCCAAGGGGATCCAAGTCTCCCCTCCCCTTCCTGCAGCCTGGGTGTGCACCCTGATGCAACAGTACCCCAAGACCCCCAGTGCTCAGGACGACGCTCCAAACCACTGGGCCATCCAACCAGAGCTGCTATTAATGTTATCACTGCTAGTGGTAAACAACCACTGGAATTGAGAGGAAGTCCAAATAAATTTCAAACTTTGTAACAATGAATGCCAATGAATCCATAGCATGCAAAGACCTCTGAGTCCTCACACAGCTGCGGATGGTAGAAAATAGAGAGCATCAGAAGTAAACGATTAAACCTAAAACTCGAGAAGCCAGCCCTGGCTGGTTTGGCTCAGCGGATAGAGCATCGGCCCGCAGACCGGAGAGTCTCGGGTTCGGTTCCCGTGAAGGGCACATCCACTTAAAATAAATAAATAAATAAAACTCGAGAAGCTAGAAGCTGGAAGAGAAAACAAACCAAAATTCTGTACGAGTACTTAATAAAGATAATGGAAACATTTACTAAAGTAAACATTTTAACAAGTGAACGCAACCCCAAAGTTGGCTTAATAAGACTAATAAAAATATCACACTTTTCATAGGATGAGTCAAGAAGAAAAAAGAGGAGAAAAATGGACAGATAAGATACTGAGAATATTATGGAAAGTTATTAAGAATCTACATGCTGCTTTATGCCAATAAATGGAAACATTTCAATCAAATTTTCGAAGATGAAGAGGGGAAAATCAGGAGGAGACGACGACCTGTGCACACTGATAACCACGGATCGAACGAAAGGGGGTCACCTATCAAGCCCTAGAAATGTGTCAGCCTCAGTCTGCCTCACGGGAAGTCCTACTCACCTCTACTGAACACACACGGTCCATCGACACAAAAATGTGAAGCTTCTCAACCAATTTCTGTGGTGCCACCTTAACTGCACACCCAGGCCAGGGAAAGAGCTTTAACAATGAAAAATCAACAAATCAATGAAAAGGAAAGAGACATGTAAGAGTCTATCTTGCTTCTGAATATAAATGCAGAGATCCTCAAAGAAACAAAGAAAGATCCCTTATCCTTTGAGACGACATGGAGGGACCTGGAGAACATTATCCTAAGTGAAACAAGCCAAGCAGAGAAAGACAAATACCACATGATCTCACTTATTTGTGGAATATAATGAACATAACAGTCTGAGGAACAGGGTAGACCCAGAGACGTGGAAGTAGGGTACAGACTGACAATCCCCGGAAGAGGGAGTGGGGGGAAGGGAAGAGATAAACCACAGAATTTGTATGCATGTACACATAACCGACGGACACGGACAACAGAGATGGGGACGGGGGTGGGCGGTGGGGAGGAGGGTGTCAATGGGGAAAAAAGGAGAAACATCTGTAACAAAAATAAATTAATAAAAAAAGAAAGATTACTGTAAAAAAAAAAAAAAAGGAAACAATACTGACATTATTCCCACAACAAGTAACAAAAATTGTTACACTTTGCCCAACCATGGTTTACTCCAGAAGGCTCCAATTCAGCATTAGAAACCCATCTTGTAATTAACCACCTTCAGTGATTAAACAAACCAAAAATACTCTCGTTTCAGGAGGTAATAGATTTTAATACTCATTCCTATAAAAATGACGAGCCAGGGGAGGGTAATGGCATGCGCTTGTGAACATGACAATCAGGAGCTACGGCCCCTCCGTCCTGTAAAGAGTAAAATACGAGAGGCATTTCTCGTGAAGTCAGACACCAGACACGAACGCCAGCCCCCGTGGCTGCTGCTCACATTATTCTGAGGGTCCAGCCAGACGACGAAGGGAAAAGGAAGACCAGACCTCCCCCTGAACCGCGGACTCAACACACAGACTCAGGGTGAGATTACAGAAGAGACCACCACTCCCTCCGCCCCCTCCCCTCCAGCCGCCACCCACTAGAAAGGACAGCGAGGAAAAGGGGGCTGCCTTCCAAAGGACCTGGATGATAGTTCCCGAACTTCCTTGGGAAAACACGTCTTTCTTTCCAAGTTTTCTTGGCAGGTCTTTTTGAGCGCCAGGGTAATTTCTAGAAATATGTGTGTGTGTGTGTGTGTGTGTGTGTGTGTGTGTGTGCACGCCTCCTCTGTGCATCCCTCCAGCAGACCATAGAAGGGGGTCCTTCTCCACACGAGCCCCCAGAAGGGCAGAGGTTGGGACCAGGAGGACAGAGGTGACCAGTACCCCCAGAGCTGGCTGAGGAGGTCACGCTCGGCATGGGTACCGGTACACGGAGGAGACAGAGAGCAGAGGATGAACTCTGACCTCCCCAGGAAGAGGTCAGAGCTGAAATAGAACAATCGCCCTGACAGCAGCGCATGGAGGGCGCAGGGAGGCCCGGGGAGGGGCCCTGGCACCTGCTGCAGATTGGCTTCCGTAGTCCAGGGGAGCCTGGCATGGGAGCAAGTCCCTAACTCCCAGGGCCATTGTGGGTCCGGGCAAGCATGGTCGGAGGGGCTTTGAAAGCCGAAAGGGTCAGAGACCTTCACTGTCTCCCTGTTGGACACTGAGGGGGCGGAGCATCAGCCTCGAATCTGGTCGGCCTGCCGGTGTCCAGTCCCTGTGCCCAGGGCAGTGGGCACGGAGGAGGAGCCGTGCAGCTGGGGTGACGGGAGCCCCGTCTCGCCAGCCCTGACTCGATGGGAACAGGCTGAAGCTCCATCCGGCATGGGCTCGTCCAGCCCTAACCCATGCTCTCGGGAGTCTCGGGTTGCTCATCCGTGAACTGCGACGCCCCTCCTGGGCTCCCCGGGAAAAGGGAGCCCAGGGCATTCAGTGTGCTGGGCGTGGTTCTTCCCATTTCCGAAGCCCCTCGGAAGGGTTGAGTATTACTATTGTGTCATCAGTAGCATTACATCAGACTACATACTGAAGAGCCATTGGAAATACAAGGATAAATGCAGAGAAACATATTAGTGGTGAATTGTAGTTGCCTTTTTCTGACTTGGTGCCCTATTTTGGTCTTTGCTCACTTAATATATCAACGTCAGAGAAGTCTATTGATAAAGTTGATTTAATAGTAACATACCGCCCGGCCGGTGTGGCTCAGTGGTTGAGCATTGACCCTGCACCAAGAGGTCGCTGGTTCGATTCCCAGTCAGGGCACCTGCTCAGGTTGTGGGCCTGATCCCCAGGGAGGGGCATGCAGGAGGCGGCCAATCAGTGTTCTCTCTCATCGATGTTTCCATCTCTCTCTCCCTCTCCCTTCCTCTCTCTCTAAAATCAATAAAGAAAAAACTAATAATAGTAACATACCAAACTCTGCAGAGGTAACGCTTGGTCTTCTTCCTAGTGCCCGGGAATACTTACAATAATAATATCGGAATAAATTCTTAAACCACTTGTAATGGCTATATCTTCTGATTGCGATGCAAACAAACTCCATGTAAATATAACTTTACATGAGAAACTACTTGAGATGTAATAACCACAGTGAAAGATAAACCACAACGACAAATATAGACTATTGAAAAATAAGAGATAACAACACAGGAAAACGTATGGGCTGCAGCCAAAGCTGTACTTATTATTACAGTAATAATCTTAGATGTTTTTCTTATTAAGCAAGATGAAAATAAAAACAGATCTCCTGACCACGAAATGCAGCTAGTCAGCAAGACACAGCATAAGGGAAGTGGGAGGAAGGAATTATCAAGCGCAGATACACAGTCAGCAGACCTGCTAATAAATGAGGCTGGGCTCTCTGAAAGGACAAATAAAATATTCAAAACCAAGAAATCTAATCAAGGAAAAATGAGAGCAAAATAGGACGGAGAATAAAGACATAATCACAAATATGAAGAGGATTTATATGGACTGTTAGAGGTTTCTATGAACAACTCTGCTAAATTCAGAAACTGCATAAAATTCAGAATGTTCAGGAAAAACACATTTAAACTGGCTGTGCAAAATGCAAATGAACCAGAGGCTCTTACAAAAAAATTGAGAAGTGTTGTCAAGGACCCAGCTCCATGAAGATGCTGTGGCCAGAGGGTTTCACAGGCAGATTTATCAACCCTTTGAGGGGCAGATAATCTCGCTGTAATTTAACTCTTCTACAGAGTGAAAAATAAAAAGTCTCTCTCTCTCTCTCTCTCTCTCTCTCTCTCTCTCTCTCTCTCACACACACACACACACACACACACAGAAGCACACAGGAATGAAAAAGAGAACACATTCCAGAAAAAAGAAACAGATTTTTAAAATAGATTTTTGCTCATCATATGATCACCTACCTGGAAAACCCAACAGAATCGACTAAAAAGCTACTGTAGTTATGAGAGTCGAACCATATGTACATATGTTGCATAGTACATAGATTACATCATAGAACATAAAAATAATCACTGTCCATTTTATCAGAAATAACCAGTTGGGCTCTGGCCGGTTTGGCTCAGCGGTTAGAGGGGCGGCCCACGGACCAGAGAGTCCCGGGTTCGGTTCCCGCAAAGGGCATGTACCTCAGTTGCCGTTCATCCCCGCCCTGGTTGGGGTCATGTGGGTGGCAGCCAGTCGACGTGTCTCTCTCACATCGATGTTTCTCTCTCTCTTCCTCCCTCTCTCCCTCCTGCTCTATCTGAAGACACAAGCAAAAAAAAAGGAGGGGGGAGAAATAACCAGTTGATAAATGTAATAGAAAACGACCCCCAATTTATTATAACATCCCCCACACAAAATGTCCAGGAAAAAAATTTAACAAGAAATGGGCAGGACCTATCATAGGACGAGGGGAAGCCCTATGTAACTTCACCGAGGACGATCAAAGCAGAGGAAACACCCTTGGAGGTGGGGGGTCTGCACCGGTGGGGGAGGGCGCGGAGGGAAGAGCTGCTGACGTCAGAGCCCCGGGGGGTCCCCAGGGAGACGGAAACATTGGACACATGTCTTCCCAAGTCTCTGACATTTCACAACGACAACAATGAGAAGTTCTCCGAGCCCAGAGAAGCCCGGGTGGGTGTGAGTGGCGGAGGGACAGGCAGAGCTGACCTGCTCGCGGAGGAAGCCGGGCCACGGCGGGGAGGGGGGTGGGTGAGCTGAAATGGGGTCACTCAGAGGAGGACGGTGCGTGCACATGCAGCCGCTCTCCGTGTGGGTGGGCACGGACCCTGTGGGGACCCTGTCTCCGACCTGCGCACAGACCCTCCCCATGTGGGGGCTTGCCTGACCCCCAGGGCAGGGGCCGATCTCCACCCCAGTCTCAGACTCTCGCGTGATCTTCCAGGTCAGGACAGCCCGCCACCAGGCTGCAGGTGAGGACGCACTGCTTCGTGGGTGGGACGGTGTCCTGAGCCCGGTCCCCCTGCGCCGGCTTCCCCCCAGGCTGGAGAAGAGGAAGGACCCCAGGCTGGAGAAGAGGAAGGACCCCAGGCTGGAGAAGAGGAAGGAGTCTTCTCCACCCGTCAAGGAGCCCGGAAGACAGTCTGCCCAGCGGACTCACGCTGGCAGGCCCCACTGAAGTCCTGGCCGGCTCTAAACCTCCCCTCACTTTGTAACGGGGGGTTTCTGTGGTCATGTGGAGGTGAACTTCTCCTCTACCCGGCTCCCTCCTGACCCGCCGCGAGCCCCTGGGAACCAAGTGCTGGGTGAGCCCTCCAGCCCCGCTTCCCGAGAAAGGCTGCACCTGCACCGCAGCCTGGGCTGCCCCAGCCCCGCCCCCTGTGGTGTCCACGCCCCCTGCTGTTTCCCCGCCCCCCGCTGTTTCCACGCCCCCTGTGGTTTCCACGCCCCCTGCTGTGTCCACGCCCCCTGCTGTGTCCACGCCCCCTGCTGTTTCCACGCCCCCTGTGGTGTCCACGCCCCCTGTGGTTTCCACGCCCTCTGCTGTTTCCACGCCCCCTGCTGTTTCCACGCCCCCTGTGGTTTCCACGCCCCCTGTGGTTTCCACGCCCCCCTGTGGTTTCCACGCCCCCCCAGCTGGGCTTCCTGCCCACCCTGGATCTTCCACGCAGTTTTCACTCGACCCCAAACCTGACAGGCAGACAGCGCAAACCCCAGGATTTTTTTCTCCTTCTGGCCCGTTCACCAGAGAGGCCAGTCATGTAATTTTATGTACTAGCTCGAAGTCATGGCCGTGTCCAGAGGGTCTGGGGGTTGCTCAGAGACTTCCTAATTTTGTGCCACCAGCTGTTGGCAGGCACGGGCACCAAGGTGGGCAGTCGGGATGCGCGAGCGAAGAGAGGTACGACACGGGAAGGCCCCGAACAGACGCACCGGTCAGGGCACGTCAGTCTGGAGGTGCGCAGCCCACTTTCTTCCAGGAGCTAATGTCTTCCTTTCTGACTGCCACACCGCATTTGTCTGGTTAATCTTCCGTAACCTGGCCTTGGGTTAACCCCACGCGTTAGCTCTGCTCGGGTGGGTCTCTGCCCTTGGAGTTTCCAGGGTGGTCCAGATCACCTCTCTGACCCACTCATACACATCGGCTTTCCCTGAACCTGTATGACCCTTCGCACCCCCTGGGGTCACCGCTTGGCCCTGTGACTTTGAACTTCAGCAGCCCAGTCTTAAAAATACCAGGTCAATGCCGTGTGGGAAGGGCATCATTGAGCTGGTAGGAGGGTGCAGGTGGCCTCGTCCTCCTGGAGTTTATGCCCAGTTAGGGGAGACGAGACGCTGGCTGCAGTTGAGGGGTGGCTCTGGGGGGAACGGCAGATGGGTGCTTGCTGCTGGGCAAGCAGTTGTCGGGGGGCGAGCATGGGTTGGGGGGAACCACGGTCCCTGTCACAAAGGCTTAGATGTGAGGGGAAGACGATGCAGCAGGTTGCTGCAGGTCGTTGGAAACTGCCTGTTATGGGCACTGGCTCCTTCGGTGACAGCAGAGACTCTGCTGTGAGTTCAGACTATTGTAAGATTCATCTTGTTTTGTTTTATTTTGTTTGTAAGAGAAACTTCCTGTTTATTTTTCGGGGAAGGACCAGCCCAGTAGGCAGTTCTAAAGGGGCAGAAAGAGGGACCTGAAGCCAGGTAGCGAGTCCAGCCTTCTCCTGCCTCCCTGCACTGGGCATGGCACTGAGGCCTTGGAGCGCGGGCGCAAAGGCCAGGGAGCACCGTGGGCACCTTTGGGGGTGTCCAAATTCAACGCTTGCAGAACAGTGCACCCTGTTTGTGGAAAACAGTGCAGATAAACCTCCAAGGCTCCTACATTGTAGTGACAGTGGTAGAACCTATTTTTCAAAGTGGCTACGCAGCTTCCTAAATTTCAATGACCACGTAATAGTCTACTTAGCCAGTTCCTGTGGGACAGACATTCGGTTATTTCCAACGTTTCACCGTGATAAGTGACAGCGTGGTGAGCGTCCCCGGCGTCAATCCCAGGGTGACGGCAGAAGAGGACGGCTGGGGCAATGCAGCATCACAGCTGAGTGTGTGAGGGGAGGAGCAATTCCCCTCACTCCCACCCTGCCAAGCAATGTACACCATTTTATTTTATTTTTTTTCTTTATTGATTTTGGAGAAAGAGGAAGGGAGAGGGAGAGATAGAAACATCGATGAGAGAGAACATCGATTGGCCGCCTCCTGCACGCCCCCCACTGGGGATCAGGCCCACAACCTGGGCATGTGCCCTGACCCGGGATTGAACCAGCGACCTCTTGGTGCAGGGTCGACGTTCAACCACTGAGCCACAACAGCCGGGCGGGTGCACACTATTTTAAAACGTTTCCTAATATGATAAAAGATCAATGGCATGCCAAGGCCTTAATTTGTATTCCTTTGAAATCTAGCGATAATAAATAGTTTTATATGTTGACCAAATGCATTTCCTCTTTTACGACTTTTCATGTTACTTATTTTTACGCGTTTCTTATCTATGCCTATGTATACTTTGTATGAAGAAGAAGGAGAGGAGAGAGAGGACAGAGAGTCTAGAGTCTCCCCTTTGCTCTCAGGATAAAGACTCGCTTTTCATAAGGGAGGAGTGTGCGAAGCCCACCTGCGCTCACCCCACGCCTCACGCGGCTGCCCCCACCCGCGGCGGGTCATCCGCGCGCCCCACCCCAGGGCCTTTGCACAGTGGAGTCCTCACGCTTCCTCCTCCTGGCCTCACCCCCTTTCTTACGGAGTAGCTTTTGTTTCCTGCTCATCTCACATGTGGCCTCCTAGGAAGTCACCCTGACCCCCACGGCAGCCGGCTCCCTGTCAGTTCCCACCACATTCCCATCGCAAGCTCTGTGCATCCCAGGGTTAGGACGGCTGGGTCCCGGGTCTCTGTTGTGACATATTTGACGTTAGGCATCTCTGTCTGTTTCTCCTTCCGCAGGTGAGCTCCAGGAGGACAGGTGCCTGTGGAGAGAATAAGTAAGGGAACAAACAGGAGCTTGACCATCCCCACTGGACACCAGCTCTGCAGCCAAACTCCATTGAGAACCGAGGGGCGGGGCCTGCTGGAGAGACCTCCTGTGAGGTCTGCGCACATTCTCCAATGAGAACCGAGGGGCGGGGCCTGGTGGAGGGGCCTCCTGTGTGGTCTGTGCACATTCTCCAATGAGAACCGAGGGGCGGGGCCTGGTGGAGGGGCCTCCTGTGAGGTCTGAGCACATTCTCCAATAAGAACCGAGGGGCGGGGCCTGGTGGAGGGGCCTCCTGTGAGGTCTGAGCACATTCTCCAATGAGAACTGAGGGGCGGGGCCTCCTGGAGGGGCCTCCTGTGTGGTCTGCGCGCATTCTTCCCAGCGTGTGGACACAGATTCTGCGGTGAGGTAGAAAATAAAAAGAAACAACTCCTCGTGCAGGGCAGGTGAGTGGTCTGTCTCCCCGCAACTCCCTGTCTCTTCTCCGCCTCCCCCTGCACTTTCTAGTTAGTGCTCTGGGTTCTCAACCTCGTAATGAACCCCACGCCCCGACAGCTCTCATCTTTAGCGGGAACACTGTCTCCTGGTTAACCTCTCGGGGAGGTGGTTCTGCCCCGCCCCGCGTCGAAGACTGAATTTCTGGGCGTGCTCCTGGCCTGAGCTCAGGTGGTCGGCAGAGCTACCGAGAGCAGTGTGTGGGCAGAGCTCCCGTGTGCTGGACAGGTAGCAGGCACTACTGGTTTCTGCGCACAGCCTGGCTCCTTTGCACGTGGGGCTGTTCAAACATGGGAGCACTTTCCCCCTCTGACCAGTGGGGAAGCCCAGGGACTAGGAAATCCAGGCGTATGGTTTGTGAAGGGAAGAGGTGATTCCTGGTGATGTTCCTTCTAGAAAAGCTCACCCCACAGGGAAACAAAAGAGGGGAAATCAGGGGTGACTCCACCACTTGGTAACAAGGAGGAGGAGCTACTCCTGCAGCGTCCTCAGCAAACACAGCTGGACTTGCTTCCTCTACCCGAGATCTGAGCAGAGGGTCAGCTGGCCAAGCCCTCTTGGGTGAGTTGGTCTAAAACCAGCACAGCTCCCTGGATGAGTGGGAGGTCTCAGAGCTCTCCAAGGGGGCCGGGACCACCCCGTGGACGTGCTGGATGCCTGACTCTCTGGAATGATTTACAAGTATGATCTCACGAGACCCTCACATCAAGATGGCAAGGCAGACGGGATGACACCCACCCAAGGCGGAGCGACTGGTAAGGAGGCACCACGGACAGAAAACAGTCCTCTTGATTCCGAAGTCCACGCTCCAGTTCTGACTGTTACCACCTGAGGTAACTCGGCCACAAGGTGCTTGTGAGACTGGAGAAGCCACAGACACAGGTTATAAACAGACGTAAGAGTTCTCCAAGTAGATGGCCCTTAGAAAATGCCCAGCACGTGCAACGAGAAAGCACTTTCCACAGGAACAGGACAGACGCGGAAACCTAGGTTACATCATACGCGTCACAACCCTCTCAGCTGCTGTCTGAGCCCTCCCTCCTGACCGCCACCAAGGGCATTCCGTCGTGGCCACGCTGCCCAGCACCTCTCCTGCCAATGGCCAGGCGTCATTCACTGCACAGGTGTTCCTGCAGTGCTTCTGGGTGTGCACACCTGCACACCTGCCTGACCGGAACCCGTGCTTGTGGCTTGGCGCTGTATAGACCAGTTCCCCTGTGAGCGTCCAGAGGACAGGCCTGGCCTTTTGCGGCTGACCGTGCGGCTTTCTCAGAAGACTCTGTGGGTGGAAGTCCTCATGCCACCACCCTGGGTCCCAGCTGCTGCTCTGAGACCCTGCTCCCCAGGCATGCAGGGCCACCTTTGGCTCCGAGGGCACCGTGGAGGGCCAGGGACGTGCTGTTGAACAATGGGGCTCTCTCAGGTGGGACGGCAGGGCTCATGCCTGGTCTGTGGCCTGGGGAGCCAGACCTGCCGTTGCACATATCTGATAGTTTAGTCCGAAACACTTGCTTTTCCCCCTATTTTGGGGGGGATCATAGTGTCAGAGGATTGACTTAATTATTCTCCTCACTTTAGGGTACCTTATCATGGTTGGTTCATGCTAGGCCCTCTCGTTTTCATTTCCCCCCAACGTTTTATACAGCGATGTTGAAAGACGTCCACGGTGAATACCTGTGTACGTGCCACCTGGATCCCACCTGCACGTGTCCCTGCAGCTCTTCTCGGGGTCTGCGCACCGATCAAACCCCTACCCATCCCTTAATCCACTTTTGGCTACATTTCAAAGGACTTTGCAGACTTCAGTCCACGTCCCTATAACTACTTCAATCGTTACTTCGACATTTGTTTTCAGTTCCTTCTCACTTTTGCTGGGAAACGTGCATCGGATGAAATGTGTGGATACTGCACATGCCAGTCGTGGAGTCGTGGCAAAGACACCGACGTAACCTTGGCCTCTGTCGAGATGCAGAACGTGAATGTGGCCCAGAAAGTCCCAGGGCCCCTCCCAGTTCACCCCCCCCCCCAGTCCTCAGAGCAGCCGCAGCCCCGCGCTGTTTCCCTGTGAGCTTTTTCCTTCTCGTGACGTCACGTGAGTGAAATCACACAGCGTGTGTGCTCTGCTGTGGGGTTGCTCTCACGTTTTTCAGCTTTTTTTGCTGGCGGCGTCCATATCAACAGCGCGTTCCATTATGCGGCTGAGCAGTGCTCCACGGCAGGAATATTCCAGTACTGCTTGATTTATTCGTTGACGCCATTTAGCCTTTTGAATCTTTTTTTTCCCTTTAGTGATAGAGAGAGAGAGGAAAGGAGAGGAAGAGAGAGATGGAAACATCGATGAGAGAGAACATCGACTGGCCGCCTCCTGCACGCCCCCCACTGGGGATCAGACCCACAACCTGGGCATGTGCCCTGACCTCTTGGTGCAAGGTCAACGCTCAATCACTGAGCCACACCGGCCGGGCCATTTAGCCTTTTGAATAAAGCTGATTTGAACCAGTCTTGGTGTGAACATATGTTTTCATTTCTCCTTAATAAATACCCGAAAGAGGAACTGTTGGGTCATGGGCTAGGTGTATGCTTAGTTTTGTATTTTTAAAAAGGCCAGAACTTTTTCCAAAACAGATGTAGCTACTGCTTTACCTTCCTCCAGCATCGTGAGAACGTCTGACGGCACCGCATCCTGGCTGATACTCGGTGGTGGGAGATCGATCTTAGGCGTTTGGGTGGGTGATAAGTGCTACTGCACTGCGGTTTTAACATGCATTTCTCCAAAAACGAGTGGTGCTGAGCATCAGTCCATGCGTTCCCCTCCTTTTGTGAAGTACCCACTTAAATCTCTTGTCCGTGTCTTTAATGGGGTTATCCGTCCCTATATTATTGAATTGTGAAGATGTTCATATATTCTTTGCACTCATCTTTTGTGAGATATATGTTCCCCGCATATTTTTTTCTATATGTTTTGCATATACCTTTTCCATTCCGTGGCTTGCCTTTTGCTTTCTTAGTGGTTTCTTTTGATGAGCAGACGTATATCATTTGGATGAAATGTAAATTATCATGCTTTTTTCATGGGTACTGTTCGTTGCACTCTAGCCAAGAAATGTTTGTTCCCCCAAAGATGTTTTCCTGTTTTCGACGGATTTAGCTTCACTCTTCAGGTCTAGGGTCCATCTGAAAATGTGTCGTGTACGGTGTGAGGCTCACTTTTCGCCACATGGATCGCCAGTTATTCAAATGCCGTTTGTGGAAAAGTCCTCCCCGTCCTCGTCATACTGTTTTGCAGTTTTAATATGCATTTCTCCAAAAGCGAATGATGTCAAACACCAGGTGACGGCAGGAGTGTGATTCATGTATGGGTTTGCTGTCCCCTGTTTCAAAGAATCCGTTCACTTCACTCCTACTGCCCACGCCCATGTCTTGTCCCAAATCAGAGACGCCTTGGAAAGTGCCCCCGTGCACATTCAACCCGTGAGCGCTCCGATAAAATGTGTTTATATTCGCGTGTAGAATTTTTTTCTCTTTTTTTTTTTTTTGTTCCTTTATCGATTTTAGAGAGAGGAAGGGAGAGGGAGAGAGAGATAGAAACATCGATGAGAGAGAACATCGATTGGCCGCCTCCCGCATGCCCCCCACTGGGGATCAGGCCCACAACCTGGGCATGTGCCCTGACCGGGAATCGAACCAGCGACCTCTTGGTGCAGGGTCAACCTCAGCCCCTGAGCCACACCGGCCGGACACGTGTAGACATTTTTAATTTGTGCAAATAGTGTTGAGCTCTTTATCTTAATTGTGTTTACAGGTTAAAAGGAGAGGTAATATATGTGGCATCTGTCTGTCTTCCAGGGGACCACTGATGTGGTGGGGGAGCACCCAGTCTACAGTTTCAGCCTTATTCTGTGTATTCATGCTTCCCCTGTCTACTCTCTCAGATGCCACCTGCTCACCTCCAGCTCCTACCACCACACCCATGACCACGCAGCTCCTGGGGACCAGTCAGGAAGACTGCATTTTCTAACATCTATCCCACCACAAACTCCCTTTACAGTTGACGTCGGCACCCCCCACACGGAGCGGTGGGTCAGTGTCTTCCTTCCTTGACGCGGGTGGGCCTCTTGCCTTCCTTGGCCACCAGCATGCAGAGGGAGGGAGGCCGTGTGAAGGCCACACATTCTGCCCTTGAACCCGGAGCCCCTGGCCCTTGGGAACCAGCTGCCACGCTGAGTGGGAGCCAAGTGGCCACATGAGAGGTCACATGTAGGGATTCTGCTCAACAGCCTCAACAAGGATTCTAGCCAATGGCAGCAGCAACTTCCCGACAAGAGAGTGAATTTGGGTGGTTCCAGCCCCAGCTATGAAGTGCCCCCAGCCTCTGAGCTACCCATGATGCTGCGAGAAGCAGAGACGAGCTTCCTCCACCAAGACCTGTCCAACTGGTGAACAAAATGATGACATTGTTTGAAGCCACTGGGCAGTCAATGGCTTGTTATGCAGAGAGAAGCCAGAACGTACCTGGATTAAATCGTACAGCTCACCCCTCGGAGGCCCCCCGGGCCTCTCGCTTGCTCCTACCTGGTCCGGCCTCTTAGCACGTTGGCCTAATAGTTGCCAAGTAACAGTTCATTCGTTATCTTTTTCTCAATTTTTATGTATTTTTGTTACAGATGTTTCTTCTTGTTTCTCCCTAGACACCCTCCTCCCTATCCCGCCCCCACCCCAGCATTGTTGTCTGTGTCCATTGGTTACACGTACATGCATATAAGTTCTGTGGTTCCTCTCCCCCCTCCCCCCACCCTGTCCTCTGAGGTTTGTCAGTCTGAACTGTACTCCTTTCTATGTCTCTGGGTCTGTTTTGTTCATTATATTCCACAAATAAGTGAGATCATGTGGTATTTGTCTTTCTCTGCTTGGCTTATTTCATTTAGCATAATGCTCTCCAGGTCCCTCCATGTCGTCTCAAAGGGTAAGAGATCTTTCTTTCTTACAGCTGCATAGTACTCCATTGTGTACATGTACCACAGCTTTTTCATCCATTTGTCTACTGACGAACACTTGGGCTGTTTCCAGATCTTAGCAGTTGTAAACAATGCTGCTATGAACATAAGGGTGCATATATTCTTTCTGATGAGTGTTTCAGGCTTCTTAGGATAATAGTTCATTCATTTAATTTGTACGTCTCTAAGGCCCAATGTTTGGAACATTTTTTTATATGCTGATTAGCTTTTGGGGCTTCCCCTCTGTAAGCTGTCGGTTCATACGTTTTCCCGATTTTCCTATCAGGTGGCTGTCTCTCTGTTTGTTCCGTGGTTCGATCCAACGCCCTCGCCAACCTCAGGCACTGGAGCACCCCTGCATCCAGCCGCCTGTCTCGGTTGTGACAGTTGTGCTGTGGACGCGGCAGACACGTGACAAGATGGCAGAGTCCGTGAGGGAGGAACCCCTCCAGGCCGAGGTCGCCCCAGGCCCCTCAAAGCAACTTCCAATATTTTTGTACAATGTTTTTTATTTTGAAAAACACGGGCGTATGTATGAATTTATTTACTCATTACAACACCCCTACGTGGTAGTTCTTCTCACTCCTGTTGCCCATGTTGCACCGGGTTAATGGACGTCCAGCTCTCTGGAGTATCTGTCCCCGGTCACACCGCTCACGTCATCTGAGACAGGAACTCCGTTCTCCAGGAGGCCATGGGCCAGGTTCAGGCTCAGAAAGCCTTTCCGTTGCCAGGTGATGACCCGGCGCCCCAGGAAAGGACGTGGCTGCTGGGCCATCGAAGTGACGGCCGAAGAGCCAGAGGGTTGGGGGACAGTCCCCACCTGTATCCCCACCGCCATGCGGGTCGTTCAGTCTCCTGAGGCCACAGTGTCCTCATCCATAAAATAACTTCGGTCACAAGGAAGATGACCTCACAAACATCATGAAGTTTACTAAAAGAAGGAATGAGTGTAAACTGGGAACTATTTTTATCCCCAAAATCTAAGGAGTCAGTTCCCCGGGGAAGAACCTTGGGGATGGCAGGATTTCAAACTCGGTTCCAGTTCTGGAGAGCTGTGTGACTTCAGGAAGCCTTCAGCTCTCGTGACTCAGAATTCTCTCTAAGGACCTTCCAGTTCGGGGATCACGCTGAACCTGATTGGGCCAGAGGCTGTTCCAGGAGAAAGGCAGGTGTGTGTGCATGTGTGCGTGTGCGCATGTGGGTGTGCGCGTGGGTGTGCATGTGTGTGCGTGTGTGGGTGGGTGTGCGTGTGTGTGCACGTGTGGGTGTGTGTACATGTGAGGGGTGTGCGTGCGGGTGTGTGTGCGTGTGGGTGTGTATGTGCATGTGTGTGCGCATGTGTGTGCGTGTGTGGGTGTGTGCGTGGGGGGTATGTGCGTGTGTGTGCATGTGGGTGGGTGTGCGTGTGGGTGTGCATGTGTGTACGTGTGTGGGTGTGGGTGGGTGTGCATGTGTGTGCGTGAGCACTCACACAAACACTGCTTGGCACTTGGGACTGGGCACGCCTGCCTTTGCCGCACAGGAAAGGGTAAGACGAGGGGCTGGGCTGAGTCCAGGCTCTGAGGGTCCCAGGCCCCATGCCCGTCCCCCCAGCCCCCGGGGCACTGCCATGCACCTGTCTTTGCTGCCGCACAACCTCCGAGCCGCCCAGGCCTGGCAGTTTGTCTCCACTAAGAGCCTCCTCTCCGGCCCCCTGCACGATTAATCTCGGAAAAACGTGCTGTCGAGCCTAATGACGACGGGAAAGCCACCAAGGAGAAGGTGTCCACACCTCGGCTGACAGTTGTCAGGCTGGCCTGCTGGGGACGGAGCTGGATGAGCAGAACCCAGGGAAACGCCTGGGGAGGGGCCGCGGGAGCCCAGGGCCCGGGCCGAGGTGGCCCCACCCTGTGAGGCGGACGGGACGGGCGCCTTGGGGCCTGGAGGGACACTTCCCAGGACACAGGCGTCAGGACACGCCCAAGGAGAAGTGCCTTCTGGCCAGGGCGTCTCTCTGCTGAGGATTCTCTACAGCTCCTTCCTAGCCCTGCCCTGTCCCCGGGTCCGAGACCACGCCGAGGGCAGGACTGGGGGCTTCCGGGCGCACACGGGCACCCCGCGAGGTGGGCCACAGGCCGCAGCGCCTCCAAAGCTTCCCCTTGGTCTATAGAGTGTTTACGTTTTTTCGAATTAGTGGTAAAATTTGAAATTAGGGCCTTCCATGTACAGAACCATAGTTTCAATTTCTCTTGGAAACTGTAAAAACCTGGTCATTCGGGGCACATTCCCACAGGTGGCCACCAGCCACCACTGGGTCCCACCTGGGGGCAGAGGCGCGCACGTGACCCGGCCCAGCACCCCAACAGGGCTCCCCCAGGGCCCTGTGCCGGGGTCCCAGCGGTTACTCCGTGGCCACGAGTGTCATCCTGCAGTCCCCTGCCTCTCTCTGTCCAGCCTCCACTTGTGTGGCTGCCTCCAGGGCAAGCCGGGTGCTGTGAACATGGACATCTGACGGAACATCTTTCCGTGTCCCTGTCACCGCCCCTTCTCCAGGCCCTGGTCCCCCTGGGCTGATTCTGTCTTCCTCAGCCACCTCCGCCACCCACAGGCCTCCCTCTGAAGGCTCCCGCCAGCCCAAGGAGCACAGGCTGACTCCCCGCTGCCACCCCCTCGTGCATTGCCCCAGCAGGACACTGAGACACGCAGTGTGTCCGCCGTCACCCCACTGACCCTGAGCGCCCCCGCTCCGTGTGCCCAGGCGCGGCAGTGAGGACAAAGCAGCCTCAGGCCGTGAGGGGCAGAGCAGCCCAGAGACATGCAGAGGAAGCTGGGAGCGATACGGAGGGCTTCCTGTAGGAGGAAGAGCGTGGTCCGGGCAGGCAGGTGGTGCCGTGGTTCAGAGCATGGTGCTGTAGGTTGGATCTTCATCTCGCTTAGCTGCTGCGGACCTCGGCTTCGTCAGGAGAATGAGGACGAGGGTGTCGGTGCTCCTTCCGGCCAGCAGCCAGCCCCCTGCCACAGCTCTGTCCCCGTCACCGACTTGCTGGGCGGGGTCTTTCCCGGACCCCTCAGGGCTGGTCCTCTGCTCCGTGTGCCAGTAGCTTCCAACCTTCAGAACCCAATGAAAGCCACGTGGAAGGTGACCAAGGGACACTGCTGTTTGGCTGGAAATGAGGAGGGCCTTGTGGGGTCCGTGTGGGGCCGCAGCTGTCTCTGAATCGGGGAGGCGGGGAAACGAATCAGCACCTCGTTAGCTCCGGGCTGAGAAGCCAAATCTTCGGCCAAAGTAGCTGTGTAACATCCCTTCTGCTTCTCTCCCCCAGAAGCTCTCCCGTGCACTTGGGAGGGAGGCCTGTCTGCTTGGGGAAGGGAACCAGAGAGTCAGTGCCAGGCCGTGCCAGGCAGACGCAGACCCCAAACGGGGGAGGCAGGGCAGTGGGGAGTGAGCCGAGGGTCACAGCAGTGGTTTGAGAAGTATGTGTGTCATGCAGCCCGGCCGGGGTGGCTCCATGGCTGAGCGTCGGCCCTGCACCAGGAGGTCGCCGGTTTGATTCCCGGTCAGGGCACACACCCGGTGGTGCATGCAGGAGGCGGCCAGTCTGTCCTCTCTCATCGGTGTTTCTCTCTCCCTCTCTCTCTGTAACATCAATAAAGGGGAAATAGAGTCTGTGCATCACGTGGAGGCACCACCGTCAGCCTGGTGCTGTGCTGGGCTCTCAGGAGAGCGGTGTCCCCCTGAGCTCCTGCCCCTCCCCCACTACAGTAAGGTGACAGGGCGGGGTGCTCCCTGGGGGTCTCCCAGGTGGCTGGCAGGGACCCTTTGTCATCACAGGAATGAGGGGGCCGAGGACAAGTCACCATGCAGTTTTGGCGGGATCCGCAGGCAGGCACGTCCCCGGACAGCACCCCTGCAGGGCTGGGCACCCCTGAGCAGGGCACTGTCACACCCAGAGGAGAGCTCAGAGCTCACAGGTGTCAGCTCAGAGGGAAGACAGCACATCACGCTGGTCGTGGGCCATCATTTAGGTAACGCAGACCCTCCTTCCTCACTGTGCCGCAGACACCGCCCGCCCCTCGCACGGGCTCTGCTGGGCGAGGGGACATGGCAGACCCTGGGGTCTGTCCCGGACAGTGCTCCCCCAGGGCCAGCCCGCCCTTGGCTTCAGATCCTAGGGGTCCCAGGGAGGCCTGAGAATCCACATGTCTGACAGGCCCAAGTGGTGCTGGCGCTGCTGGTCTGGGGACCCCAGTTACCACAGTCCAAGGACTCGGGTCCCCTGGGCCGGACAGCGCCTGCTCCTGGCCCTGCCTCCCCCCAGCCAGGCAAGTCCCCCTCCACTGTCCTGCTTGACCACTCTCTTGAGCTCCTCACTTTCCTTCTGTCCTTGGTGTCCCGATCCGGGTGCTCATGCAGGGGTGGCAGGTACAGCCATGAACGTCTCTGGAGTCCCGTGGACAGGTCCTGAGGGTCTGGGTGATTCCCAGCAGGCCGCTGAGGGCGTCTCCCAGTCCCATGCCTGTGACCACTTTTATAACGACCAATCCGTACTTCCTAACCCCTTCATCTTTCCCGCACCCCCACCACCCCTCATCTGGTGCCCGGCAGTCTGTTCTCCGTTGCTAACTTTACTAGGAAACATAAAAGCACCTGTATCGTTGCCGTCCGAGGCTTCTACTAGGAACACTCTGACGGAGGCCCAGCCTGTCTTCATGTATGTCTGTGATGAGACTGAGATCGCAGATGTTGTGTCTTGCTTTTCACATGTTTTGTGACAAGTTTTTCCTCTTTTTATTATTTCTTAATTAATAATTTATTTTTGTTACAGATGTTTCTCCTTTTCCCCCCACTGATTCCCCCCTCCCCACCCTCCCTGCCCTGTCCCCAGCTTTGTTGTCCATGTCCACTGTTCATGCACACATGCATATAAGTTCTGTGGTTTATCTCTACCCCACCACCCCCTCTTCTGGGGATTGTCAGTCTGTACCCCACTTCCACGTCTCCGGGACTACCCCATTCCTCAGACAATTATGTTCATTATATTGCACAAATAAGTGAGATCATGTGATATTTGTCTTTCTCTGCTTGGCTTGTTTCACTTAGGATAATACTCTCCAGGTCCCACCATGTCATCTCAAAGGATAAGAGATCTTTCTTTCTTACAGCTGCATAGTACTCCATTGTGTACATGTACCACAGCTTTTTTATCCATTCGTCTACTGATGGACACTTGGGCTGTTTCCAGATCTTAGCTATTGTAAATAGTGCTGCTATGAACATAGGGGTACAAATATTCTTTCTGATTGGTGTTTCAGGCTTCTTGGCGTATATTCCTAGCAGTGGGATCACTGGGTCAAATGGCATTGCAATTTTTAATTTTTGGAGGTAACACCATATTGTTTTCCACAGTGGCTGCACCAGTCTGCATTCCCACCAGCAGTGTACTAGAGTCCCCTTTTCTCCACACCCTCGCCAACACTTATTGTTTGATGATTTGCTGATGGCGGCCATTCTGACATGTGTGAGGTGATACCTCATATTGTTTTAATTTGCATCTCTCTGATGATTAGGGATGTTGAGCATTTCTTCCTATGTCTCTTAGTCATTTGTATGTCCTCTTTGGAGAGGTGTCTATTTAGTTCCTCTGCCCATTTTTTAATTGGGTTCTTTGTCTTCTTTTAGTTGAGTTATGTGAGTTTCTCTCTCTCTCTCTCTCTCTCTCTCTCTCTCTCTATATATATATATATATATATATATATATATATATATATATATATTTTTATTAACCCCTTATCTGATGTATCATTGGCAATGATGTTCTCCCATACAGTGGGTTGCCTTCCATTTTGGTGGTTGTTTCTTCTGCTGTGCAGAAGCTTTTGAGTTTGATGTAGTCCCATGTGTTCATTTTCTCCTTTGTTTCTGTTGCCTTAGGTGATGTATCAGTGAAAATTCTGCTGAGTATGATGTCTGAAATTTTGTTGCCTACAGTTTCTTCTAGGATTTTTATGGATTCATGAGTCACATTTAAGTCTTTTATCCATTTTGAGTTTATTCTTGTGTAGGGTGTAAGTGGATGGTCTAGATTCATTTTTTTGCATGTAGCTGTCCAATTTTCCCAACACCATTTATTAAAGAGGCTGTCTTTACTCCACTGGATTCTCTTGCCACCTTTGTCGAATATTAATTGAGCATATTGCCTCGGGTCTATTTCTGGGTTCTCTGTTCTGTTCCACTGGTCTATAAGCCTGTTCTTGTGCCAGTACCAGGCTGTTTTGATTACAGTGGCTTTGTAGTATAACCTGAAATCTGGTAATGTGATCCCTCCAACTTTGTTCTTCTTTTTCAAGATTGCTGTGGCTATTCGAGGTCTTTTTTGGTTCCATGTGAACTTTTGAAGTATTTGTTCTAATTCTGTGAAGTATGTCATTGGTATTTTGATGGGGATTGCATTGAACCTACAGATTGCTTTAGGTAGTATGGACATTTTAATGATGTTAATTCTTCCAATCCATGAACAGGGTATGTGCTTCCACTTTTTTATATCTTCCTCTATTTCTTTTTTCAATGACCTGTAGTTTTCTGGGAATAGGTCCTTTACTTCTTTGGTTAAGTTTATTCCTAAGTATCCTAGATTTTTTGCTGCAGTGGTAAATGAAATTTTTTTTTTTTTTTTAGTTTCTCCTTCTGTGAGTTCATCATTGGTGTATAAGAATGCCATTGATTTATTGACGTTAATTTTGTATCCTGCTACTTTGCCAAATTTATTTATTAAGTCTAGTAGATTTTTGATGGAGTCTTTGGGGTTTTCTACATATCATATCATCTGCAAATAATGACAGTTTCACTTCCTCCTTTCCTATTTGGATCCCTTTTATTTTTTCTTCTTGTCTGATAGCTATGGCTAGGACTTCCAGTACTATATTAAATTAAGAGTGGCGAAAGTAGGCATCCTTGTCATATTCCTGTTCTTAAGGGAAATGCTTTTAATTTTTGCCCATTGAGTATGATGTTGGCTGTAGGTCTTTCATATATGGCCTTTATTATGTCGAGATATGACTCCTCTATTCTCAGATAGCTGAGCATTTTTATCAGGAATGGGTGCTGGATTTTGTCAAATGCTTTTTCAGTGTCTATTGACATGATCATATGATTTTTATCTTTCATTTTGTTTATGTGGTGTATCACATTTATTGGTTTGCAAATATTGTACCATCCTTGTATCCCTGGGATGAAACCCACTTGGTCAAGATGAATAATTTTTTTTTTTTATCCTCACCCAAGGACATTTTTCCATTTTTTGTTCAGATAGAGTGGGGGGGGGGGGAGAAAGAGAGAGAGAGAGAGAGAGAGAGAGAGAGAGAGAGAGAGAGAGAGAGAGAGAAACATCGATGTGAAAGGGACACATCGAATGGCTGCCATCCACATAATCTACCTGGGCCGAGGACAAACTGCAACCGAGGTACACGCCCTTAGCGGAAACCGAACCAGGGTCTCTCTGGCATGCAGGCCGAGGCTCTAACAGCTTAGCCAAACCAGCCAGGGCATAATTTTTTTTGATGTATTGCTTGATTTCATTTGCTAGTACTTTGTTCAGGATTTTGGCATCTATGTTCATCAGGGATATTAGCCTGTAGTTTTCTTTCTTTGTAGTGTCCTTTTCTGGTTTTGGAATTAGAATTATATTGGCCTCATAAAACAAGTTTGGAAGTCTTCTTTCTTCTTGAATTTGTTGAAATAGTTTGAAGAGAATGGGTGTTAGTTCTTCTTTGAATGTTCAATAAAATCCCCCCGTGAAGCCATCCGGGCCTGGGCTTTTGTTTGCTGGGAAATTCTTGATTACGTCTTCAATTTCTTTTGTTGTTGTTGGTATGTTCAAGTTTTCTGTCTCTTCCTGGTTCATTTTTGGGAGACTATGTGTTTCTAGGAATTTGTCCATTTCACTTATATTGTTGAATTTGTTGCCATATAATTGTTCATAATATTTGTTAACAATCCTTTGTATTTCTGCGATGTCAGTTATTATTTCTCCTCTTTCATTTCTGATTTTGTGTATTTGGGTTCTCTCTCTTTGTTTCTTGGTAAGTCTAGCTAAGGGTCCATCAATCTTGTTTATCTTTTCAAAGAACCAGCTCTTTGTTTCATTGATCCTTTGAATTGTGTTTTTGGTCTCCATGTCATTTATTTCTGCTCTGATCTTTACTATTTCCTTCCTTCTACTTGCTCTGGGGTTTTCTTTTTGTTTGCTTTCTAGTTCTTTAAGTTGTGAGGTTAGATAGTCTATTAGAGATTTTTCTTGCTTCTTGAGATAGGCCTGTCGTGCTATGAACTCCCCTCTCAGAACTACTTTCACTGCATCCCATAGATTTTGTGTTGTGTGTTCATTTTCATTGGTTTCCAGGAAGTTTTTAATTTCTTCCTTGATCTCCATGGTAACCCATTCATTGCTCAATAACATGCTATTTAGCCTCCATGTTTTCAAGTGTCTTTGCATGTTCTTGTTGCAGTTGATTTCTAGTTTCATGCCATTGTGATCTGAGAAGATGCTTGATATGATTTCAGTCTTCTTGAATTTGTAGAGACTTAGTTTGTGCCCTAACATGTGGTCTATCTTTGAGAATGTCCCATGTGCACTTGAGAACAATGTGAATTCTTCAGTTTTGGGTTGTAATTCTCTGTAGATATCTATGAAATCCATTTGATATAGTGTTTCATTTAGAGTCTCTGTTTCCTTGCTAATTTTTTGTCTAGAGGATCTATACAGTGATGTCAGCGGGGAGTTGAAGTCCCCTGCTATGATTGTATTGCTTTTGAAGCAATTGGTTTCTTTTTTGAAGTCCTCCAGAAGATTTTTAATATACATTGGTGCTCCTATATTGGGTGCATATATGTTTACCAAGGTTATATCTTCCTGTTGGATAGATCCTTTCAACATTATGTAATGGCCTTCTTTGTCTCTAGTTATGGTCTTCATTTTGAAATCTACTTGATCAGATATGAGTATTGTTACCCCAGCTTTTTTTGCTTTCCGTTTGCTTGAAAGATTTTTTTCCATCCCTTCATTTTCAATGTATGTGAGTCTTTTGTTGTGAGGTGGGTCTCTTGGAAACAACATATATGTGAGTCATGCTTTCTTATCCAGGCAGCTACTCTGTGTCTTTTTATCGGAGTATTCAAACCATTCACATTTAAGGTGATAATTGATATGTACTCATTTATTGCCATTTTTGTTTAGTGTGGTTCTAGTTTTCTTCCTGTTTCTTCTACTAATTACAGCAGTCCTTTTAGCATATCTTGCAGTGCTGGTTTGGTGCTAATGTATTCCCTTAGCCTTTTTTTTTTTTTTGTCTGGGAAGCTCTTTATTTGACCTTCTATTTTGAATGATAGCCTTGCTGGATAGAGTACTTGGATTCAGATCCTTGTTTTTCATGACCTTTATTACCTCATGCCATTCCCTTCTGGCCTGTAGTGTTTCTGTTGAGAAGTCAGCTCAGAGCCTTATGGGGTTTCCTTTGTAGGTAACTTGTTGCTTATCTCTTGCTGCCTTTAGGATTGTCTCTTTGTCCTTAATTTTTGGCATTTTAATTACTATGTGTCTTGGTGTGTGCCTGTTTGGGTGCTTCTTGAACTTGAATGCCTTCTTCCTTCACCAAATTAGGGAAGTTTTCTGTCACCATTTCTTCAAATATATTCTCTAACCCTTGCCCATTTTTTTCCTCTTCGGGGACTCCTATGATGCGAATGTTATTACGTTTCCAGTTGTCCCACAGTTCTCTTAAGCTGTCTTCCTGTTTTTTAATTGTTTTTTCCTTTTCATTTTATAATTGGTTGATTTTTTTCTTCCCTGTCTTCTAATTCACTGATCCGGTCCTGAGCTTCGTCTGCTCTGCTGGTTAGTCCTTCCAATGTGTTCTTAATTTCTGCTGTGTCATTCTTCATTTCCACTTGGTTGGTTTGCATTGTTTCTATATCTTTACTCATGGTGCTGATGTCCTTACTCATGCTGTTGAGCTTCCTCAAGATCATGGCTCTGAATTCTACCTCTGATAATTTGCTTAGCTACATTTCATTGATCTCATCTTTGATAGAGTTCTCTTGTTCTTTCATTTCGGATTTGTTTCTTTGTTTCACCATTTTGACTATCTCAGTGGGTTTGGAGCCTGTCAAATTTTCCCTGTGGGTGTTGGTGTTCTGCTGTTTGTGGCTCCCTCTACTGGGTTTGGGTGAGCCTGGGTGGGCTCACGTTAAACACCACTGCAAGTCTTACTTTCCTGGGTAGATTTGCAAGCCCAGGAAAGGTTCAGTTATCCTCCAGCTTTTTCCTGGTGGCTAGTAGTCTCAGTTACTCAGTGCCTTGGAATGTAGCTCTGGTGTTCTGCCTAAGAGGATTTCCAGAGGCGGTGGGATAGATGCTGCTTGTTAATGAGCCTCAATTTTCATTTCTGTGCCTCACCTGGGAAAGGCTAAATCTCTGGCGGGGGGAGCGGGAGGCTGCTGCTTTTCCTCACAGCTCTGGGAAGGAACACACTGGCCACTGTCCTTTGTGGCTGCAACTCAGCAAAAACTCTGACTTCTCTCCAAATCCCGGGTGTCCCCACAGAGTTCCAGCCCAGTCTGCCCTCCCTCTGCTGTAGCCCCCAGGTGAGTGCATGTGGCTATTTTAGCACTGTGTCCCAGCTCTCTGCTCTGTGGAGCGGGCTTGGTCTTTATTCCCCTAGGGTGTTGCTCACAGCTAAGACTGCTGCTGTCCGTGGGCTCCCAGCCTGCCACCCTCTTGTGCCCCCACAGATCCTATCAGTGTCCCTGGTTATATGGTCCTGTCCTGCTGCTTTTTCCCAAGGATTTGTCTTTATTTTAGTTGTAATTCCCGTTTGGTCCTGGAAGATCACTCCACCTCCATTTTCACATCCTCTAGGCCTATCTTGTGTGCAGCTGGGTAGCACAGGCCTCTCTGGTGCCCCCACACCCTGCAGGTCCCGCGGGTAAGTGGATGGCACAGTCCCTTTGGGAACCTGGCTCTATGCCTATGTTATGGGCTGCTGGGTTACACAGGCCTCTCTGATGCTTCAGCCCCCCGCAGGTCCTGGGGGTAACTAGATCGCACAGTCCCTGCTGGGTCACACAGGCCTCCCTGATGCCCCTACACCCTGCAGGTCCCGTGGGCAGGCAGCTGGATGGCACCAGTCTCTCTTGGGCTTGGGCTCCCCACTGCTCTCGTGAGCTGCTGGACCGCACAGGCCTCTGTGGAGCCCCAGGTCCCGCCCCTGGCGGCTGGGGAGTGCTGCTGCCCCTTGGGACTCAACTCCTGCTCAGCTTTTGCTGTAGTTTTTGGGAATGGGTCTCGGCTGCTGGTCTGTGCTTCTGTTGACTAAGGATGGATGTCTGCTCCCCAGCCTCTGTTGCTGGGGGTACATCTCGACTCTGATCGGGCTGCTACTACGGGGAATGGTGCTGGGCTCCGGGCTGTCTGAGGCTTCCATGACCGGTATCTTGGCAGCTCCAGTACTGTGCACTGGTCTGTGTTGACACTGAGTGTCCACTGGTCCGATGGTGCCAGGTGCGCTGGTGGGCTCCGGTTGCTGGGCCCTGGCTACTCCCACTGCCTCCTCCCAGGGAAGACCCTGGATCTTCCAAAATGGTGGGACCTCCCCCCGGTGCAGGGAGAAGCCCCTGAAGGCCACTTACAGGGGTAGCCGGCTGCTCCGTCCACAGCACAGGGACCTTCTGCTCCGCGGCTCTGCACTGCTCGGGATTGGTCGTCCACCTTCACGTCCACTCACACTTGCTCACTCTCTCACACACTCACCCTCCCTCCGGTCCTGCCCGCCGCTGTCTTCCTGAACAACAAGTCTTTTCTCTCTGATGGAAGTGTCGTCTTCACCAGCGAGGTGGATGCCTGTATAATGGTCCTCTTCCGTGGGTGTCTCATGATGCGTCCTGTCCCTCCCACGATGCTCAGCACTAAGTCGTACTTCTCCGCTGTTCTTATATGTGGAGGACTTTGCAACTGTGACAGTGGGTTTCCTCGGGAGACATCCCTGGGGAAGGCGTCACCAGGCCAAGGCAATGACTGTGTTTTAGCCCCTAAGAGGGTCCGGTCATCTCCTTCCTCAACTTACTGAGAAGGAACGTCAAGAAGTGGGCCCGAGACTGGGTGCTGCCGACTTGTCACCCTGGGAGCCGCCAGCCCAATCCCAGCCCCTGCTCATCACGGTGCCTCCACCTGGGAGCTGGACAGACACTGCTGGTGTGGCTGGTGCTTGGGCCCCACCCCCCCAAAATAAAATGGAATGAGTGACCAGAAATAAATGGCCTCTGTGTCTTCAAACTCATGCTGGGAGTCCAGCAGGCTGGGAACCCTGGTTCTCCACACCAACTCGGGAGCCCCTCTGAGGGGAGGTGGTCTCGCCTCCCCCACCCCCACCCCGCCAGAGTCCGGGTGCACCGCCGTACGCATGATGGGGCAAACGCTCATTACGCCACAAGCTCATTCGCACACGCGGCACCGACGGCCACCCACTCCTCGGGCGGTGGCTGGCGCACGGCGAGGCCCCTTGTTTAGAAAACACGGCTGTGCGCGCGCTACAATTACGGCGGGCAGGGCACCGGAGCCCGGCGTTCGTGGCCCGGCTCTCGAAGCATCCGTCAAAGAGAGTTTTCCTCTCCGCCTTCTTCTGCGGGTACTTTTAAGTTCAGGGACAGAGAACATGTCTTCATTAGAAACATTAACATTCACAGGCTGTAGTAAATTTTGACAGTGAAAAGGTCTCTGTAACCTTTAGTTGTGCAGAAATTTACTTCCCAGGAAAATTACATCTGGCACTGTCTTAATTAATGCTAGCTTTCTTTTCTGAAAATTGTGGGCTTGTCAGTAAAAAAGGCAGAAAAACCTGAATTTAAAAGGCTGGACACAAAAGACGACGCGAAATAAAGCTCCGTGAGATTTCATAATATTGCTCTGTTTCTGTTCTACAGGGAGGCGGTGAAGCGATCTCATTTGATTTTGCAGATGCGGCCACATACGTGTCGTGGAGAATTGATTTGCATTTTCCCCTTTGTCTCAGTTCTTGCATGGAACTTGGGAAGGGATTCTGTTTTAAAAGCAATAGGTCAGATACAATCTCTACTGATGAGAGGCAAAACGAACGTGGGGCTTCGTCTGTCAGCCTCTCGGACGGCTCGTGTTGGCCGCGGCTCGCGGTGAGGGTGGTACTGCGTGTGCTCGCGAACCTGGGCCCCCGGGGCTCCTTCCCTGGGCGACGGTTCCGTTACGCTGGCAGGGCCTGGCTTCCGGTTCATATATCTGTTTCTTGTGGCTCCGACGTCTGCCTTGACGGCACAATGCTCTGGCTCTTCTTGGGGGTTAGCGATGATTTAGGTTCCTATCCTGTCCCCGGTCTTGTGTTTGGGGTGACCCAGCATGACCTCCCTTCTTACACACGCAGTCCTTCCTGCAACCTGTGCTTGACGTCACGGTGACATGACACAGACTTCTTAAACGGGGGGGTCCGTGCGGACCTGGGAGGAGGGATAAAGTCACAGAGGAGCTGCTGCAGCCCGGGCCACGCTGGACCCCGATGAGAGGTGACTTGCCTGTCACACAGCAGAGCTGGGACTCACCCCAAAGCCACCTGGGCCCTGTTCCCACCTCTGCAGAGAACACTGGCGAGCACCCCATTACTTGGAGCGTGATGGTACGAGAGCAGTGATGGGTCATCGTTCTCGATTTCGGTCCCCCGTGGAGTCTGCAGGGATCTGAGTGACCCCCGCCTGGTGAGGAGGAGTTCCCTCCTGGGGGGCTCCATCTCCTGAGGTCCCAGCGTGTCCCGCATGCTGACGCGCCACGGGGTTGTGTCCCCTTCGATCAGAGAGCAGGCCCCGGGCTTCATCAAGCCTTCGGATTGAACCGGGATTTAATTATGTGGTTTTAGTTCCATTATACTTTTTATGGTTATTTCATACTTATGGTAAGTGCTATTAGTTTTCTATTTATGATAAGCATAGAAAGCTTCCTTTAAACATTAAATCTGTTTACGTAAGCAATGCATACACGTGAAACAGAAATGCTCATTTCTAAGGCACGGCGTTTGGGCGTGGCCCCCGGTGGCAGGTGAGGGAACTTGGTGTGCCGATCTGTGTGGCCAGGTTCTCTTCTTCCCAGGAGCTTGCTCGCGAAGGCCCTGGGCTGTGGCGTTTACGTGTGTCTGTTAGACAAAGCGTGGCCCCTCTTCCTCCTTGAATAACTCCTGGCATCGGGTCGGGAGGGGGGCCTCCCTGCGGACGGAGCCCTGCTCTTGGGACAGCCCAGAGGCCACGTTCTCGGGTGGAAAGGGCTATTCAAACAGCGTGCGCAGTGCTGACCGACAGTGGAACCCCATCAGTGTACAGCTTGCTCATAAATAACACCTCAGGTTAATGGTCTCACACGTTTTCACGACTGAGCATCACACACGAGACAAGTGGGCAGGTCGGCGCAGAAGTGTCAAATGCGGGGAAAAGGAAGGTGCTCGGGGTGCTGGGTGGGGTGAGTTTCCCTGGGCAGAAGCAACGGGGCGCGGTTGCCCGTGTGCGGGGACAGAGGCCTCAGAGGCTCACGCGGGGGTGGGGGCAGCACAGGCCCAGGAGGGCGTGGAGACCTGTGGAGGCTGGGAAACCGTGGGGTCAGGGGGTGGACGGGGGTGTCAGGAGAGATCCCTGAGGGACCTGGGGACAGCGTGTCCCCACCATGAGTGCGAGGTCACCTGGGCTCCGGTGGGAAAGAGGACGCAGCTCAGCGGGGCTGGGGAGGGCGGACGGTCTGCGCCGTCCCAGGGAAATGATGGTCGACAGAGACACAGGTGGACAAAGCTCTGCCCTGGAAGTAAAGTCGCTGAACTTCGTGCCGGGGCCAGGTACCCGCCAGGGGCACCGACGTGACGTCCACACGGCCAGGGCGGGGCGGGAGCAAGCCCACGGAGACGCCGTGCGTCCCCCACCCGGGCCTCGGTTTCCCTCCCTGCAGGGCAGGCGAGAGGCTCCCAGAGCTATTCTGTCCCCACAACAGACAGAGTCTCTGGAGCTGAGACTTCAATACGGTGACGTGTCTCAGGCTTGGTCTGAACGGAGGGACTGTCCCAAAGTAACTTCACTTCCTGCCGAGGTGCCTAAAACGCCAGCATGAGCATGGCGTCCCTTTAGGGACGAGGGGGTCCCCTGCAGAGAATAACCCCGGAGACCAGCACCTCTGCCCTCCCCTGGCCAGGGAGCCCTGCCTGGAAGACAGAGGCCTGTGGCTCCCCGGCCCGGCCAGGGACAGCGCCGCCCCTCGGAGTGGGGAGAGCTCCGTGGCCGCCTGGAGTCTGAGTGCCAAGCCTGGGTAGGTGGTCAGAGCGGCAGCGTCCAGGAGCCCAGGGCCCGTGGAAAATGTTCTCCAAGTGTTGTCTCTGGCTCCTTGAGGACACTCATCTCCTGTGGCAATGCCTACAGCGCTGTCCCCGGCGTCTCCGGACCTTCGCAGACCAGCACCAGGGGCAGAGGGCACCCGCTGCGGACCCGCTGGGCCAAGGCTGCAGCCTTGACCTCGGGAGCACCCTCTCGTCCCTGAGGGCGCTGACCCACTGCGCTGAGGAACCCAGGCCTCGTGTCCCGCAGAGGGCCCTGTGGTGTTCCTGGGAGCTAGGGACCCCTGGGACCCAGGACCTGGAAAGCCCCCTTTACAGGGCATGGACTAAAGGCTTTTCACTTGCGACCCAAGCCCGCCAGGGGCTGGTGGGTGAAGGTCAAGGGCACGGTGGGCTGCAGCCCGGACGTGAACTACTGTGAGCCTGCATTTCCATGTCCATCACGTTCTCGGGGGGCTTCTGATGCTACAACAACAGAACAAACCCTTTCATGTGCAGAAGCATCAACGACGGCAGACTCACTGGGCCCGGATGACAGGGCTCTTTCGAACCCTGCTCCACCGTGTCCGACGCAGCGTGGTCTGAGAAGAGGGCCGTGAGCGGGTCCTTCTTGCGTGAGACAGGGTCCCAGCTGGCGGGCCAGACCTGCCAACGGCTCCCAGCGTCCCTGCGCGAGGACGGGGCCGGGACTCCCCCCGACGGTGCGCCCCGGCTGTCCAGCCGCTTGGCTCGGCCTCTGGCTGCCGTCCACCCTGCTGCTCTGCCCACCCTGGGCTCCATGCTCTTCGTGACACTGGCCCCAGGCAACCCTGTGCTCCAGCCAACCACGCATGGCACACCCACCCCCGCCCTGCACCTGGACGGAGGGCCGAGGGGAACGGCCATCGCCGTGTCCTTTGCTAACACTCGGTAACACAGGACGCGTGTGTTGGCCCCGCAATAGCCTGCAAACTTGCTCTGCGGGTTTCCTGAGGATAATTATGTCTCATTCATTCTTCTGGCCCTTCCAGCGACGACAGCCTAGCATCACGGTTTTAAAAGCTGTTCTCGGCAAGCGCATTCGGCTCAGAGCATCCAACATCAGCAAGGAGCCCAGAGGCACCCCCCCAGCCAGCAGAGGCCCCCTGTTTATTTTTAGGCGACGTCACTGTTATTTCTGTTCCCCAGAAAGGTGTGGGGTACTCTGCAGTTTTGAGGACTCAGGCCTGGGCTGTCAATCAAGCTGTCCTAGTCAGAGGGTGGCGGCTTGACAGGCAGAGGGCTGCTCTCATCTCTGTGGGGGTGCTGGGGCGCCCCCCTCAAAGGAAGGGCTTCTGTGTCTGCTCAGCGAGGACGGCGGGGCCCTCGGGAGGAATGGGCTCAGCAGGTGAGGCGAACACGGTGTGGCGGCTTCACAGACACTGGGCAGAAACTTGTGTCTGTTCTGTTCCTCACACCAGTGTGTCTGCAGGTGTCCTCTGCCACGGGGAGGGGCGTCTGCAGGGGGTGGGGTGTCTGCAGGGGGTGGGGCGTCTGCAGGGGGTGGGGCATCTGTGGGGGAGGGGCGTCTGCGGGGGAGGAATGTCTGCAGGGGGTGGGGCATCTGTGGGGGAGGGGCATCTGTGGGAGAGGGGCGTCTGCAGGGGAGGAGTGTCTGCAGGGGGAGGGGCGTCTGCGGGGGAGGGGCATCTGCGGGGGAGGAGTGTCTGCAGGGGGAGGGGCGTCTGCAGGGGAGGGGCATCTGCGGGGGGGAGTGTCTGCAGGGGGCGGGGCATCTGCGGGGGAGGAGTGTCTGCAGGGGGAGGGCATCTGCAGGGAGAGGGGAGTCTGCAGGGGGACCACGGGGCAGTGTGGACACAGAGGCCGTTGCCTGCACGTTCGACGCCCGTGTGAGCTGCTCACCACGCACGCACGGGCAGGGGCAGCGGGTCCAGGACCAGCCCTGGGAAACACGACGCCTGGAACAGCGGGGCCGACGGGCTCCAGCCAGGGCAGCCCTGGTCACCTCCGTCCTCACACTCCTTCCTTTTCAACACAGTTGTTCAAATTGAGCTATTTTGATATATTGGTGCTTTGTTTTGTTTTTTCTTTATTGATTAGAGAGAGAGGAAGCGAGCAGGAGAGAGAGATCGAAACATCGATGAGAGAGAACATCGACTGGCCACCTCCTGCACGCCCCCCACTGGGGATCGGGCCACAACCTGGGCATGTGCCCTGACCGAACCGGCCACCTCTTGGTGCAGGGTCGACGCTCAACCACCAAGCCACACCGGCCGGGCAGGTGTTTATATTTTCTAAATTCTTACTGTGTTTGGGAAGGCTGCACTGCAGGTTAGGTGTCCTTCTGGTCAACAGGTATTGAGACTGCACCACACCACGGGCTCTGAGGTCGCCCGTCCGCGGGGTAACGGCGCTTGGGGGCCGCCACCGTGGCCCACGCTGAAGCCAGGGTTCTGACCATTTGGGGAGCCAAGAGTTCTTGTTGCTGAGCAAAACGAAGCCCTCAGAGCGGGATCAATCCTCCGCAGCCCCAGGGCATTGATCCCGCCGCCCTGACAGGCCCGCGCTCAGCTTGGACGGCGCGGGGCCGCTGCTCCCGGTTTGGAGTTTGGGTCTCTATTGGCAGCCCCTGCTCTCCTATGATTAATCGCACGTTGGAAATTGACTGCAACGCAGCAGAAGCGGAGATCTCGGCTCCTCTCGTGTAATAAATTGAAGCTCTAACCCTAGGCAGAATTGTCTTCGAGACTCCAATTTGCCTTGTTAAAAGTGTTGTTTATACAGTAGTTAGCAAAAACACAAGTAATTACGTACAGAATTCACTCTAAGCAATTCTTTATTCTCCCCTCCTTTATTGGTTTTCCGTCTCCGTTGCCCGATATTTCGGTGGATCTCAGCAGAAACCTGACTGGCACGACGCGGCCGGGACGCGAGGCCTGGTGACGTCTGAGACGCACGCAGAGCAGGTGGTCAGGGGACCCGGGCCGGCGGGACGGGAGGCCTGTGCCGGCCGTTCCCACCGACCGGAAGGGCTGGTGGGCCGCGTTGCCCCTCCGCGACGTTTGCCTTCGGAGGAGACGTCCGTCTGCGAGTTTGTCTACTTGTGTCTGAGCAGAAGCCCGGTTTTGTGCCACATCTGTTTCGGCTGCTGCAACCAGCGAGACCTCATTTCATAAATATCATCGGAGTTGGGTGTACGGCTCTCGGAATGCAAATCGTGTCTAAGTGAGGCGGCGCTGGGTGGGTGTGCGCCCCGGAGCAGGAGGGGCGAGGGTCCAGGCAGGGCTGCGGCCCGGCCTCGGGGAGCCTGGCGTGGAGCGGGTGGGGGGCGGCTGGGCGGGAAGCCACGGGATGGGAGTCCTCTCGGCAAACCCCCTGCTTCCCGGGGCCCCTGCCGCTCTCCCAGAACAGACACCTCATCCATATCTATCAGGAGAGACCTAATTATAGAGAGCGGGGATTTTAATGGCACAGGAAAATTTAAATGCACTGGAAAATATGAATATTCCTAAGCCAGCAGTCAAAATAGAAAATGACTGGCTTCGGAGTCAATGAATTACAGTTTCGGAGCAGGTCCTCGGGGGCGGCGCCTCCCCTTCCCAGGAAGGGCTGGGGCACGCGGGCGGGCGGGCGTGAAGGGACCCCTCTGCCTGTCGCCGGCAGGGCCTTGCTGCCCAGGTGCCCCGGCCTCGGCCGCCCGCCTTACTCTAAGCAGATCGCAGGGGACGACAGAGACAGCTCTGGGCCTGGGGCGGGAGGTGCCCAGCTGCGGGCAGCCCACTGTTTGCCTGGACTCAGAAGGCTTCCTGCCCGTGATGCCGCCGAGCCCAACGCCTCCTGGTCCTTTAACCTGAAGACTTGCTCAGCAGGCATGGCCTGTGGGTCTTTGGGGGCCTCCCCTGGCCAGCCCCAGGCACCCCACACACGGGCTCCGTCAGTCCCGGGAGCACCCCTATATCTCTACCTGTGGAGGAGCCGAGGATGGGCCCCAGCTGCTGCCCATGCAGCCCTCGAGCTGGAGAGTCGGCCCATAAATCCCGCTTTATTTTATGGACAAATAAATGCTGAGGTAAAATATTCCAGAGCCGTGGCTGAAGACTTGCCATGGCAGGGCCTCTGTAATGACGGCGGAGACAGTAATTTACAGCCTGCGCCCTGAGAAGAAGGGAGAAGGAGGGAGAGGGGCCCTAAACGAGAGAGACGCCCTCCCCCCCTCCCTCCGGGTGTATCGGGGTGGCCCCCTCGTTTCCCCCCGGGTGTATCGGGGTGGCCCCCTCGTTTCCCGCCAGCATCCGCCGACGGGGCCCTGGAGATGGGGTGGGCATTGTGCTGAGAGCTGGCACAGGGACCCTGAGGCAGGCTGTTCACTGAGATGTTCGTCCTGCAGCCGCTGAGCGGGCCCGCTGACCGTCAGGAATCGGGGTGAGCGCGGTGAGCCAGAGCCGGCCCCTGGGGCCAGGCCGGGGCGGGGGCCTGCTTTCACCCCCCTTTAGACCTGGCAGCCCAGCTACGGCCACTTCGTCTCCATCCTGAGCACAGGCGATGGGCCTTTCGGGGGGGAGGGAGCTCCCCTCTGACCCCAGGATGGTCTCCTGCCACCAGGGCAGCCCCCGTGATCCCGGCTCTGAAGACGGTGCTGAGTCCGTCCGAAGGGTCTCGTCCCGGGAGGTTCCCACCAGAGTGGACAGCGGGCCCTGCTTCCCGGGAGGCCAGCGTTTCCTTCCTGGGCCAGAGGGCGGAGTTCCGTCAGCGTCGCTGCCCACAGCCGGTCCACACAGAGGTCCCGCCGGCAGGGAGACAGCCTCCGAGCCCTGTGGCGGAGGCGGATTTTTAAAAAAAATTTTTTTCCCTTTATTGATTTTAGAGAGAGGAAGGGAGAGGGAGAGAGAGACAGAAACATGGATGAGAGAGAACATGGATTGGCCGCCTCCTGCAGGCCCCCCACTGGGGATCAGGCCCACAACCTGGGCATGTGCCCTGACTGGGAATCGAACCAGTGACGTCTTGCTGCAGGGTCGACACTCAACCACGGAGCCACACCAGCCGGGCTGGCGGAGGCTGTTTTCTGTTCAGAAGCTCCAAGGGCAGCCGTGTCGCCCGTGTCTGGTCAGCAGGAAGGGCCTCGGTCAGCGTCTCCCACACAGAAGCCGTCCTGCCACCGGGGCACAGGGAAGGGGAGGAACCTGACGCTGTTCGAGTGGTTCTGCAAGGGCCGCAGACTTCCCGAGGCGCTAGGCGTGCACGATCACATGCAATCTCCCTGTATCTTCCTCATCTCCGTCTCACAACATGGGAACGGACGCTCAGACAGGGAGCACCCAGGGCCCCCAGCTGGCGAGCAGCCGCCGCTCCCGTTCACTCATCAGAAGCAGAAGCGAGGACAGGAGCCGGAGCTCGGGGCCGAGCGTCTGCGAGGGACTCTCATTGTGGCGGGTGACAAGGAGCCGTCAGCTGTCTTTCTTCAGGCTCGGGTCCCAAGGAGCAGGAGGGAACATGACTTCTCCCCGTCACGGGAAGAGGGAACACTTCCTCCCTCCCTCGCCCCCACCCGCCGCGCCTGTCATGTCTGGACAACCAGACAGATGCTCGGGGCTGACGGGTGACAAATCCACTCACAAGCTTCCGCTTGCTAAGTCGAAGTGGGCTTTTATTCCTTGACATCCTTCCCGACCCTTGAAAGGATTAGAACTGGATTAGTCTGAGATGAGCCGGGCTCAGCCGTTATCACCTGTTTATAGGATAATGACGTTATCTAGTTTGGCCCGTGAGGGCCTCCTCACTAGGAGCTTCGTTCTCTGCGATCTGGAGGGTTGCAGGAACATATCTCAGATCTAAGCAAACCCACTGAAGCTCGAGATAAGTGGTCAAAGCATCCAGGGAGAACACGCGGCCCGTCTCCCCTCCCTGCCCGGCCCCTGGGGCTTTGCGAAGTGTGCGCGCTGACGCGAACCTGAGACGCACCTTGCTGTCCGCAGCGCGCGCTTCAAAGTCTGGAAAGGCGTCTGCCACGTGGTCACTCGGTGGACTGCACAGGGCTGCGAGGGGGACGCGGTGTTCAGTGCCCGCTGCACAGGCGAGGACACAGGCACAGGTTCCGGAAAAGCCCTGGCGCTTGCCCGCTCACGTGTCGTTCTTAGGACCAGCGTGGAGACGGACCCTGCTCGTCTGGAAAAGCCCAAAAGTTGTGTGGCCTGCAGCCACCGACGGGCCCTCCTCCGTCCCCCGCTGCCCTCAAAGGCGTGTCCAGTACGCCTCACAGTGAACACCTGCTGAGACCGAGGTTCCTGCCAAAGTCCACTTCCTGAGCCCTAACGCTCCCCCGCCACCTGCCATGCTCTATTTATTTATTTTTTTACCCTCACCCCAGGATATTTTTTCCATTTATCTTTGGACAGATTAGGAAGGAGGGAGAGAGAGACACACACAAAGAGAGAGAAACATCGATGCGAGAAAGACACATCAACTGGTTGTCTCCTGTGCGACCCCAACCAGGGCCAGGGATGAATCACAACCGAGGTGTGTGCCCTTGGCTGGAATCGAACCTGGGTCTCATCGGTCTGCGGGCCGACGCTCTCCCCACTGAGCCAGACCGGCCAGGGCTGTTTAATCCTCTTTATTGAGGTATAGTTCACAGGTAACATGGCTCATTCTAAGTGTGCCAGTCGCCTGTTGCGTTTTAGAGAATGTATACGGTTGTACAAACAGCACCACAATTTTCATCACCCCCCGTTCCTTACGTCTCTGGATGCTGTCTCCTCGCCCCTCCTGCAACCCTGGCACCCAGTGACCCTCCTGCCACTGAATGTCGACTTTCCTGGAAGTCACGTACAATGAGTCACAGTATGTACACTGTTCTATCTGCTGCTTTTCCTCAGCAGTTTCCAGATGTAGCCGCTCTGTGTTTGTTACTTTCCACGGCAAGGTGACACCCCACTGCGTGGCTGTATCGCTGGCGGATTTAACACCGAGCTGTGGACACTCAGGGTTCACAGGGCGAGGCCATCGTGAAGCAAGCCCCTGTGGGCACCCTCTGCACGTCCTTGTCTTACCCTGTCGGAGTGCATCACTAGGAGCGGGCTTGCTGGGGCGTGTGTTTAACTCCGAATAAACTGCCCCTCTTCCCAACCCGGTGCACCGAGCTCCAGCTCCACACTCCCCCGAACACGGCTGTGGTCCGTCTTTCTGATTTTACGATTCCGTGTAAGTAGCACCTCACTGCGTAGCATCCGGTTTCCTGAGCACATGACGTCGTGTGTCTCCCCGTGTGCAGAGTATGCGGCAGCCGTGTAACTTTTAGAGGAAGGGTCTTCTGCCCCATTTGAGGTTGGTTTGCTTGCCGTCTGATATTTGATTTGTACCAGTTCTTAGACATTCTGAACACGAGTCTTTTCTCAGACATATTTGGCAAATAGTTTCTCCTCGCCTAGGGCTGGTCTTTTCACGTTACTAACTGTGCTTTCCAAGGAATGAAAGGTCTTAATTTGGGTAAGTCCGGCTTATCAGTTTTTTGTTTTGTTTTTCTTCTATGGTTTCGGTGTGTCATCTGAGAAATCTTCCCTAGCCCAGGGTCACGGAGATGTTCGTCTCTACTTTCTTCTGGAAGCGTAAGTTGTATGTGTCGTGTGAGGTCAGAGATGAGATTTGCATTTTTCTTATGGATACAAAGTTACTTCATCAGAGTCACTGTAGATTCTTTTCCCCGTGGACCAGCCTTGGTTGGTACCTTTGCCACTTCCAATGAACTATATGTGCACGGTTCCACTTCGAACTTTCTGTGCTGTTCCATTGGTCCCGGTGTCCACCAAGGCTGCGTCCTCTTGATTTCTGTCTCTGGTTTACGTTTTCCAACTCGATGTTTCTTTTAAAGTTATTTTCCCTTTAATAGGGCTTTTGCATTTGCCCATACGTTTTAGACTCAGCTTGTTAATTTTCACATTACATTTTCAGGGATTCTATTGACTCGATAGGTCAATTTGAGGAGAAGTTTGTAATAAGTTTTACAGCCTTAAACAAGCACATCTTTCCATTTCTCTATGTCTTTCCTACTTTATCTCAGCACTAATTTGCAGTGTTCAGTGTGTGGGTCCTGAGCACAGTTCACCTTATCCCTAAGTTATATTGTTGATACTATTATAACTATAAATATTTTTTTAAATTTTACTTTATTAATAGTTTTACTATTTTTGTATGTGGACCTTATTACCTGCTACATTGCTAAACTCATTTATCAATTCTATCTCATTTTGTGGATCCCTTAAATGTCCTTTACAAAGTATCATATTATCTGTATGCCTTTTATTTCTTTTTCTTGACTTCCTGTGCTAGATGGGGCCTGTAGTACAAATCTGAATGTTGCTGGATTTGATTTGCTAAAAATTCTGTTAAGGGTGTCTGTATGCATATCTATGTGATGTGTTAAGATACAATTCTCTTATCTGGCAATGTCTCTGTCTGGCATTCTTGTTGTAGTTAATCCTCACCTGATGATATTTTTCCATTGATTTTTAGATAAAGTGAAAGGGGGAGAGAAAGAGAGAGAGAGAGAGAAACATTGATGTGAGAGAGACACATCAATTGGTTGCCTCCCACATGACCCTGACCGGGGTTGGGATCGAACCTGAAACCCAGGCATGTGCCCTTGACTGGGAATCGAACCCACAGCCCTTCTGCCTGAAGGCCGACACTCTAACCACGAAGCCAAACCAGCCAGGTCGTGTCTGGCTTTAGTCAGGTTCATGCTAGACATGAAATAAGTAAAGACGTGTTCCTCCTCCTGTATTTTCTTGAGTGTTTGTGCAGAATTTCATTGCTCAGTCCATACATGGATGGTAAAATTCATCACTGAAGTCACCTGGCCTGAGGTTTTCTGTGTCGGGAGTTTTTAAATTATGAATTCAATTACTTTAACAGATACAGGGCTATTCAGGTTATCTATTTCTTTTTGCGTGAGCTTTGGTAATTTATGTTGTTGAAGGAATTTGTCGATTTCACACAAACTATTGAATTTACAACACAAAGTCTTGATATAGCTTCTTATTCTCTTTTTAATGCCTGTAGAACATGTTCCTTCTTTAACTCCTGATATTGGCAATTTAGTGCATCTCTTTATTGATTGATTGGTCAGTCTGTCTAGAGCAGTGTTTCTCAACCTGTGGGTCGTGACCCCTTTGTGGGTCAAATGACCGTTTCACAGGGGTCGCCTAAGACATAACAGTAACAAAATTATAGTTATGAAGTGGCAATGAAAATAATTTTATGGCCCTGGCCAGTTTGGCTCAGCAGTTAGAGTGTCGGCCTATGGTCCAGGGAGACCCAGGTTCAGTTCCCGCTAAGGGCAAGTACCTTGGTTGCAGTTTGTCCCCGGCCCTGGTTGGGCCCTGTGGAAGGCAGCCAGCCACTCAATGTGTCCCTTTCACGTAGCTGTTTCTCCCCCTCTCTCTCTCTCCTTCCCACTCTATCTGAACAAAACATGGAAAAATGTTCTCGGGAGAGGATAAAAAAAAAAAAAAAAAGAATTTCATGGTTGGGGGTCACCACAACATGAGGAACTGTATTAAAGGGTCACAGCATTAGGAAGGTTGAGAACCACTGGTCTAGAGCTTTATCAATTTTATTGATTCTTTGAAGATCCAGATTTTGTCTTTATAGGTTTCCTCAGTTGTCTGTAGACATTTATTAATGTCTAATCTTTGTTACTCCCTTTCTTACTACTCTCCTTGGGTTTTAGTTGCTCTTCTTTTTTTCTAACTTCTTCAAGTGGAGATCACATCATTGCTTTTAGGACTTCCTTTCAAATATCAGCATTCTGTAAATGTCCCTGAGTCACTGTGGTAACTGTGACCCACACATTTGGATATGTAGTTGTTGCCCCCTTGTCCCTGGTACGTCCCGAGATGCCCTGTGTACACCTGGAGCTGTGGAGAGGACCTGACCCTATATATACTGTTTTCCCTTATATATCCATTCCTATGATGGTTCAATTTATACATTAGGCACAGTGAGAGATTAACAATAACTAATGATAAACAAGAACAGTTATAACAATAGACTATAAGAAACGTTATCTGGATGCTCTCTCTCTGCTGGGCAACCTGGTACCCAAGGTAGCTACTGGGTCTCTGATGGGCGGGAGCACCTGCGGCACGGAGGCGCCGGACAGAGAGGACGGGCGGGGTGGCAGGAGGTGTCATCCTGCCGCTCGGAATGGTGTGCGATTTAAAACTTATGTAGTTTAGCCCGGCCGGCGTGGCTCAGTGGTTGAGCGTGGACCCTGCATCAAGAGGTCGCAGGTTCAATTCCCGGTCAGGGCACATGCCCAGGTCGTGGGCCCGATCCCCAGTGGGGGGCCTGCAGGAGGCGGCCCGTCGATGTTCTCTCTCATCAATGTTTCTCTCTCTCTCTCCCCCTCCCTTCCTCTCTCTCTAAAATCAATAAAGAAAAAACAAAATGTAAAAACTTATGCTTTATCTTGAAAAAATATATTGTGTTTTCCATCTGACTCACGTCTGTTCTACGAAACTGCTTGTTCTTCCTCCCGACACGTGGAGTCCACACAGTCCACACATGAGCCGGGCTGTCCTGGGACCTTCCTGTCCTCCCACGGGCTCTGGGGCCTGAGGAAGGAAGGACTCTCTCCGTAAGGTTGCTCATCAGACCTCTGTCCCTTTTCTGAGTCTTCCAAGTCATGAGTGTGTGACCTCTTCTCATGATCAGAAACTAAACGTTCTACTTGAAAATGCTGTTAATTTTGGTGGGGGGCCTGGCCCTCGGGGGCACAGGGCCCTTGGGCTTTCCCACAGGGTGAGTGCGGGGAAGGGGTTGGCCCCACGCCCGCACAGGCCTGGCTGACCCGAGAGACTTCCGCGGCCCGGCGCCCGAGGGTTCCGGAGAGTTCAGGCGCCAACGGCCGTGTGCATTACGAGCACCGGCGGACGACGGTGCTGCTGGGTCGTGCATCTTAAAAGCTTCTCGGGGACTTTAATTGTCGGGATGTTCGGGGGAAGCCTATGACCTTACGGGGCATTTTCCAGAATAGAACAGTCTGTATATTAAAAGGTAGCAAATGATTCATAACTGGTCGGCGGCCGGGCCTATGGGGCCATGTTTCCCGAGTGGATTTTCTCTCTGCATTGCAAACTCTTACATTAAATTGTGATAAATGAAGAGTGGGGGGCTCCTCATACAAATCAATGGCTCCGGTGTGTGTGTCATTAGCCTGAGAGATGCCGGCAGCGGTCAGTCCCATAAATCATGTGATGATCTGCTGTCAGCAACACGATGCGAGCAAGCAGCCGCATTAGGGAGGTTAAGGGACGAAATTAATCTGAGCGCGCTCTGCTCCCCCTGCCGCCTTCCCCGTCACCTGGTCATAAGGAAAGAATTAGAATCACATGATCCGAACTGAACCAGCTCCAGAACAGTAAATTGGTGAAGTTTGACTTCACCTTTCAACTTCGAGTTAATTATGGATTAGAGGATTAATTTATTCACGGGCGCTGGGAAGGCACGTGGAGAACGGGGACCTGCCAGGGCCTCTCGTCCAGGTGCCGAGGTTCCCGATCGCTCTGGCGGAGCCACGGGTGGTACCTGGGCAGACCACGTGGCGGGGGCCGCACATCGTCCACGCGTTTGGTTCTGTCCCGCAGGGTCGGCAGGCCCAGGGGAGCTGAGAGAGGCCCGGCTGGTGACTGGGGGTGCACGAGCTTGGCTGCTGGAGTCTCCCAGGAGCCTCGACCGAAAGAAGCCCTTACATGGAGCAGGTAGTGAGACCACCGTCCAGATGGGAGCCGACGCCTCAAAGAGCCGTGCTGGGAGCACCCACGCTGCGTGCAGACACCGTCCGGGGTGCAGCTCTGGTGGAGTCAGCGCGAGGGCCCCGCTCCCACACACCCACCTCTCTAGCACCTGGCGCAGCGACTGTCCTCTCCCCAGAGGGCCCCATACCTCTCGGGTGGCAGCGTTGCCCGGCCTCTCAGCACTGCGACCTTCTCCCGAGGGGACTCCTGGTCCCTTCCCTGCGGCGCCCTCGGGGGAGCAGCTCTCGGTAGGGCTCCTGGGCAGAGCGCCGGGCGGGGCAGGGATGGGCCTCCCGTCCGTGTAGGGGTCACGTCTGAGCACATGAGAAACCGCCTCTCAGAGGGTCCACTGCCCACATGGGGGACGGAGAGAAATTCCTGGGAACGGTGTCGTCTGCAGTTAAATCTCGCGATGCCCAACGTGGACGGGAGGTCGACGCCCTGTGTGTGCTGGGCAGTGCTCCCCGGGTGTCCTCAGCCTTCGGGATGGTGTCTGATCTTCCCAGCTGCCCCCTCTCCAGGGAAACCGAGGCGCAGAAGACGCGAAGGACAGACGTGCACAGGCTTGGGGCCGGGGCGGCGCGGCTGCCGGGAGGTGGTCTTCCCTCAGGTCTTCCTGCTCACACCTGCAGGAGAAGGGTCTCCCAGGCCAGGCATCCGCGCCCGTGTCCGGAGGCCCGACGCACTCTGGATATACGCTGAGCAAACCTCTAGAAACGAAGAGGTTTCGTGTAGAGAAGGGATCGCAGCTTCTGCTGAAAACTCAGAGGCTCTGGTGGCTGGGTTGATGTTCCGTGGCCGTGCTGTGGACTGGACGTGGGCAGCGGATCCCCGTCGGGGGCAGGAGCTCCCCAGAGTCGCTTGAGACTGACCTGGCCAGCAGACCACGTCGGGGGAGAGAGACCCAAGTGATGCCTCTCTCGCTGCCCAATGACCCGCCCTGACCGTGCCACGTAGGCCTCTCCCAGGGCCCACCCACGTGTGAGCGGGGCGTGGCTGTGGCACTCTAGGAGGGAAACACCGTTGTGTCCTCACACCCCGCTGGACGGGCCTGGACGCGGCTTCTGATATCTCAGTCACCACGATGAAGCTCCAACAACTGTGCAACCCTCCAGGCTCCCTCACGGGGATTTTCCCAGAGTTCATCTGTTCTCTGAGCTGTCCTGGTCCTGCCCCTCGGGGGGCAATGCGGGGGGCGCCTGCGGGGACCCCCGCACAGCTCACAGCCCCCCCGCGGTGTTCCTCCTGGAGGGTGAGGTCAGCCTCCCTCAGTCCCCACGGAGGCTGGCACAGGTGGGGTGTGTGACCCGATGCCGGTCCCCAGTGCCAGCCCCGCGGGGAGCCCAGCCTCCGGCCTGCTCACCCCAGGCCCGTAAACCTCTCACTTTGTGCTTCCTAATTCCTTTATGAGATCCCACACCTGTCTCCTCGGATGGAAATAGAATAAATGTAATATCTATTGCTATCGCTTAAACACAAATTATAGTATTTTTTATTAAATACTCCGTTGTCAAATTCTTGACATTTCCTCATAATAGATAAAATAGCAACGAAAAGTAGTCATTTTGTGTTACCTTAGAGGGTTGCAACATCGTCTGTGGTGTATTTACCTGCCACGTTCCGCTCGTCACGTTTCATTACGAGCACGTGAATTATTCTCCCCGTCCCATCAGCACGCAGGCCCCTCCCCCGGCGGCCTCGAGGCCCCCGAAAGGTGACGGTCTGGAGCTGAAGGAGCCAAGAGAGCAGGCTGGGGTCAGGTCGGGAGCCCTGTCCTGGGGGACGGTCCAGCCGCAGGCTCGGAGACCCGGCTGTGGGGATGGCCGACAGCCCCGCCGGCCTGAGGTCGTTCTCTGTGCCGTGGTCCTCACAGCAGGGGGACGACTGTGCCCACACTGCAGATGAGAAGGTGGCCCTGGGAGAAGGCTTTCCAGGGGAGGTAAGGTGGGGCTCAGTCCCCCCCCACCCCTGCCTCCACCTCACTGCCTGCTGCTGTTCACCGGGCAACGCCTCCTCCCCCAGCAGCGCTCTGCGAGGGGCCCCTGTCCCCCTAGTGCACAGAGGGGGGACCTGCTGTCTGACCTCAGCGCCCGGTACAGGGACGCACCCTGAACCCCTGGGGTTACCACCCGCTGTGGGACGCTGGTGAAACCGATGCCCTCTTCACAGGAAATGCGCTTCCTCACACCGACACCGTTTCTGACGTGACCTCACGGGCTGTGCAGACTCTGTCCCCGTGTTCCGGGTCAGAAAGTGCCCGATGCGGTGGCTGGGTTATCTCCTTTTGGCCGTTGACCTCGTCTTAACAACTGGAAGGTGGTCCGTTTCATGTGGCTCAGGGGTTGAGCGTCGACCCTGTGCCAAGAGGTCATTGGTTCGATGCCCGGTCAGGGCACATGCCCAGGCTGTGGGCCCGATCCCCCGTGGGGGGCGTGCAGGAGGCGGTCAGGCGATGTTCTCTCTCATCGATGTTTCTGTCTCTCTCTCCCTCTCCCTTCCTCTCTCTCTAACATCAGTAAAGGGAAGAACAAGAAAAGAACGACAGACAAACCGGAGGGTGACCGGATGCGGTGGCCCCTTCCTGCACCAGAGTGTGACGGAGGACCTGGGCACAGTTGGGTTTTTAGCACCAGAACAGGGCCTGGTTTCCTCGGGCCCACGGGGTCTCGTGGGGCCTGCGCACCCCTCCGACACCCTGCTCTCTGAGCTGCCCCCTTCAGCATGGCGCTGAAGTCACCGGGTCACCTGGGCACCGGCAGGAGCCCAGGGCGGCCTCTTTGCTCTCCTGTACAATGGGGAGAACCTTCGGGACGGCCACAGAGAACCCCCCCCAAAGGGCTCCGCGCGCTGATATTTCTCCTCTACACAGTTGCCTGTGGCTCCTGGTCCGGCTCTTCCATGTCCCAGGGAACACCCTCGGCACACCCTCGGCCTCGTGGGTCTGGGCAGCGGCCCCTCCCTCCCCCTTTGCAGCCGCGTCTCTCGTCTCTCGTCTGAGGCCGCGTCTCTTAACCAACGCCTCCCAGGCTGCTGACAGGTCTCGGCGGAGCAGGGGAAACAGCTGATAGGGCCACATTCACACCGGAAAATCATGCCTTCCCACCGCAGCAGCCGCCTCACCGTGGAGCCGATTCAAAGCCTGGAAACCATCTGCGGGCACCTCTGAGGGGTACAGAAGAAGAGCTGCCTTGAACGTCTTCGAATGGAAAAGAGGAGGCCAGACAAGAAGAACACGGTCTTCATGCGTGGACTGGGGTCCCCAAATTGCCACCCAGCCTGCCATGATGGGAGCGTCTCCTCCATTGGCCAATGAACCTGAGTACACGAAAGGGTGTGAACAAGGTCAAGGCCAAGGGAAGGGAGGAGCTGACTGGCCTTTGGAGGGAAGACCCCAGACCTACGTCTGCCTGGCCCATCTGGGTAAACTGCTGGTCTCAGCTTAGTTTGTCTGTTTGCTTTGGGGTTTCCCTCACCACCCTCCTCAGATCTCCTACAATGCTAGAGTGGTGATTAAAGTCCACCAAAGATGAAAACAGTCAGGAATGCTAATGACCAAAGGGGGTGAGATGGGGGAAGTGAGGGGAGGGGAGACAAGGTAGACAGAACACAGGGAGGATGTAGACATGGGTGAGAAGGAGGAGGAGGTGGGAGAGGGAACCGAGAGGGAGACCCCCAAGTTCTCACAGGCACTGGAGGAGTCCAAGAAGCATGGGGGAGGCCATGTGTCTGACTATAGACAGTGGACTGAAATGTTTGGCAAATATTCCAGATTATGGGGCCCCAAACTACAAATTCCACCCTCTCCCTCACTCTTACCCATTCCACACCCAGTTTTCCAGCCTGATAAGGCATCACCGGTGTCCCCAAAGCAGAATTCCCACCGCGTTTTGGTCAAGTGTCTCTGCCGTCCTCCTAGGCTTCTCGTGGCTCTTCTCTTCCAATCCTATCTCTGTCTCCACCTCCTCGTCTTTAGTTAGGATGGTCTTGCTCCCCTGTCCAATGACAGCTGGTTGGCTCTTCCCCGGCACCCTGGGGGCTCAGCCGGTTCATGCTGTCCTCTAGGCCCTCCGGTTGGCTGGCAAGGTCTCCCACACAGGGCAAGGGCTTCTCAGAGCCCCATGGGGCTCATGGAAAACCCGCCCACACTCCAGGTCTCTTCTCCCGGAAGCCAGCACAGCTCCCTGGGGACAAGGTGCTCTCTGGGAGAACATCAGGATGTCAACGAAGGGCACTATGGAAATCATACATCATAAGTCTGGGGGACAGATTTGGGTAGGTCAATGCATGTGTGCTATTTGCTCAGCGAACCCTCCTAAAAAATAATACTCAGTATTTCCCTGTGCTGACAAATTTCAACTCAGTGTACCATGGGTCAAGACCGAGCGGAGCACCCATCCCTTCCAGGTCAGGGCTGCCGTCGCCAGCGAAGTAAACGTGGGAGGCTCCTGGTGTCTTAGGCGAGACCTACAGCAACGCCCAAGGAGTCGACTACTGAGGCCGCTTCATCAGAGCCTGCTGGAAGGAGGTGCCACCAGGAGGAAGTGGGGCCCCAGGGACCTGTTTCTCTTCGTTGGGCAGCGCATGAGTGATTCTGTAGTCGTAGGGGTGATGCGTTTGCCCGGACCCGGATGTGAGGGCAACAGGACTCGGCACAGAGCTGGTGTGACCTCGGCTGGGGCTGCACAGGTCTGAGCAGCAAGGATCATCGGGGGCCATGGCAGGGTCTCCCGGTTAGGGGCCTGCTCTCCTCCCAGACAAGTGACACATCTCTGCAGAAAGAGGCCACTGGACAGAGGAGGCCCCGCTCCACCTCCGGCCTCCAGGCTCAGCGAGAAGAGGTTGGACTGGGCATGTGCCCATCACCCATCAGCCCCTCCTACCTGCTCAATTTAAAAGTCAGAGCACAGCCCAGCCGGTGTGGCTCAGTGGCTGAGCATCCACCCTGCACCAAGAGGTCGCTGGTTGGATTCCGGTCAGGGCACATGCCCAGGGTGTGGGCCTGATCCCCAGTGTGGGGCGTGCAGAAGGCGGCCAGTTGATGTTCTCTCTCATCAATGTTTCTCTCTCTCTCTCCCTCTCCCTTCCTCTCTTTAAAATAAATAAAGAAAAATGAATAAATAAAATAAAAAGTCGGAGAACATGACTTTAACGATCAGGAAGCTGGAGGAAATACAGAGACATCAACGTTGATCTAGGAGCTCTCTGCAAAGACCTTCTCTGCGTCCACTTCTCCACTTGTCCACTCTGGGACGTGCTGGTGGCCTGTCCCTCTGGTACTCACTCCTCCTTCTTGGGACATGCATCCTCCCTCCCTCTGGGTCTGAGTATGCTCCTCTGTCAGCTCTGAGGGGGGCCTAGGAACCCCACCTAGACCAGTCAGCATGGCCTGATTCCTAGTAAGTCTCCCTGTCCCCCAGGGCTCGGACGTGGGGGTCGCTCATGGAGGAAGGCCTGGTTCTCCGTTTTCAGTCGGACTCGGACCTGCAGGTTCATGGCCAGATGCACGTCCGTCTGGAAGTGTGACCCACACTCGAAGGCCGGGCCAAGGGCTAAGGCAAAGACTCCCAGCCCAGGTCACCATTGAGACCCGTGTCCAGCCACCAAGCCCACCAAACCCCTGCAGAACTTTGCAGACTTTCAGTCGGTGACTAAGCAGCTTCCTGTCCAAGTTGGCCACTTACATGTGGCTATTTCCCTCCCCTCTCCTACTCTCAACCCCCCCTTCATTCTTCCTGTCTCAGGCAAACAGCAAATCCTGATGGCTCCCCCCAATGACAGGAAAAGCAAGATGACGACTGGAGAACGGTCTCCGTCTGGGGGGAAAGCCCTCCCGGGGGTCCTTGGGTAAGGGGCCCATGTGCTCAGGCCCTCAGCGCATGCAGGGCTGTTTTCTCAGGAGAAGAAATAACTTCCGCAAACAGCTTCCGCTTGAAACAGGCCTGGAAAAGGAGGGAAGGACACACTGAGGGAAGGAGAGGAGGACACACTGAGGGAAGGAGAGGAGGACGCACTGAGGGAAGGAGAGGAGGACACTCTGAGGGAAGGAGAGGAGGACACACTAGGGAAGGAGAGGAGGACACACTGAGGGAAGGAGAGGAGGACACACTGAGGGAAGGAGAGGAGGACACACTGAGGGAAGGAGAGGAGGACGCACTGAGGGGAGGAGAGGAGGACACACTGAGGGGAAGGAGAGGAGGACACACTGAGGGAAGGAGAGGAGGACACGCTGAGGGAAGGAGAGGAGGACACACTGAGGGGAAGGAGAGGAGGACACACTGAGGGAAGGAGAGGAGGACACACTGAGGGAAGGAGAGGAAGGACCACCTAGGGGCACCTGAGGAAGGAAGGAGAGGAGGACACACTGAGGGAAGGAGAGGAGGACACTCTGGAGGGAAGGAGAGGAGGACACATGAGGGGAGGAGAGGAGGACACACTGAGGGGAAAGAGAGGAGACACACGATGGGGGAGGAGAGGAGGACACACTGAGGGGGAAGGAGAGGAGGACACACTGAGGGAAGGAGAGGAGGGACACATGAGGGAAGGAGAGGAGGACACACTGAGGGGAGGAGAGGAGGACACACTGAGGGGACGGAGGGGGGACACACTGAGGGAAGGAGAGGAGGACACGCTGAGGGAAGGAGAGGAGGACACACTGAGGGAAAGGAGAGGAGGACACACTGAGGGGAAGGAGAGGAGGACACACTGAGGGAAGGAGAGGAGGACACACTGAGGGAAGGAGAGGAGGACACACTGAGGGGAAGGAGAGGAGGACACACTGAGGGAAGGAGAGGAGGACACACTGAGGGAAGGAGAGGAGGACACACTGAGGGGAGGAGAGGAGGACACACTGAGGGGAAGGAGAGGAGGACACACTGAGGGAAGGAGAGGAGGACACGCTGAGGGAAGGAGAGGAGGACACACTGAGGGAAGGAGAGGAGGACACACTGAGGGAAGGAGAGGAGGACACACTGAGGGGAAGGAGAGGAGGACACTCTGAGGGAAGGAGAGGAGGACACACTGAGGGGAAGGAGAGGAGGACACACTGAGGGAAGGAGAGGAGGACACACTGAGGGGAGGAGAGGAGGACACACTGAGGGGAAGGAGAGGAGGACACACTGAGGGAAGGAGAGGAGGACACACTAAGGGGAGGAGAGGAGGACACACTGAGGGGAGGAGAGGAGGACACACTGAGGGAAGGAGAGGAGGACACACTGAGGGAAGGAGAGGAGGACACTCTGAGGGGAAGGAGAGGAGGACACACTGAGGGAAGGAGAGGAGGACACACTGAGGGAAGGAGAGGAGGACACACTGAGGGAAGGAGAGGAGGACACTCTGAGGGAAGGAGAGGAGGACACACTGAGGGAAGGAGAGGAGGACACACTGAGGGAAGGAGAGGAGGACACACTGAGGGGAAGGAGAGGAGGACACACTGGGAAGGAGAGGAGGACACACTGAGGGAAGGAGAGGAGGACACACTGAGGGGAAGGAGAGGAGGACACACTGAGGGGAAGGAGAGGAGGACACACTGAAGGAAGGAGAGGAGGACACACTGAGGGAAGGAGAGGAGGACACTCTGAGGGAAGGAGAGGAGGACACACTGAGGGAAGGAGAGGAGGACACACTGAGGGGAAGGAGAGGAGGACACACTGAGGGGAGGAGAGGAGGACACACTGAGGGGAAGGAGAGGAGGACACTCTGAGGGAAGGAGAGGAGGACACACTGAGGGGAAGGAGAGGAGGACACACTGAGGGAAGGAGAGGAGGACACACTGAGGGAAGGAGAGGAGGACACACTGAGGGGAGGAGAGGAGGACACACTGAGGGAGGAGAGGAGGACACACTGAGGGAGGGGAGGAGGACACACTGGGGAAGGAGAGGAGGACACACTGAGGGAAGGAGAGGAGGACACACTGAGGGAAGGAGAGGAGGAACACTTGAGGGGAAGGAGAGGAGGACACACTGAGGGAAGGAGAGGAGGACACACTGAGGGAAGGAGAGGAGGACACACTGAGGGAAGGAGAGGAGGACACACTGAGGGGAAGGAGAGGAGGACACTCTGAGGGGAAGGAGAGGAGGACACACTGAGGGAAGGAGAGGAGGACACACTGAGGGAAGGAGAGGAGGACACACGGAGGGAAGGAGAGGAGGACACACTGAGGGAAGGAGAGGAGGACGCACTGAGGGAAGGAGAGGAGGACACTCTGAGGGAAGGAGAGGAGGACACTCTGAGGGAAGGAGAGGAGGACACACTGAGGGAAGGAGAGGAGGACACACTGAGGGAAGGAGAGGAGGACACACTGAGGGAAGGAGAGGAGGACACACTGAGGGAAGGAGAGGAGGACACTGAGGGGAAGGAGAGGAGGACACACTGAGGGGAAGGAGAGGAGGACACGCTGAGGGAAGGAGAGGAGGACACACTGAGGGGAAGGAGAGGAGGACACACTGAGGGGAAGGAGAGGAGGACACACTGAGGGAAGGAGAGGAGGACACACTGAGGGAAGGAGAGGAGGACACACTGAGGGAAGGAGAGGAGGACACACTGAGGGAAGGAGAGGAGGACACACTGAGGGAGGAGAGGAGGACACACTGAGGGGAAGGAGAGGAGGACACACTGAAGGGAAGGAGAGGAGGACACACTGAGGGGAGGAGAGGAGGACACGCTGAGGGGAAGGAGAGGAGGACACATGAGGGGAAGGAGAGGAGGACACACTGAGGGAAGGAGAGGAGGACACACTGAGGGGAGGAGAGGAGGACACACTGAGGGGAAGGAGAGGAGGACACACTGAAGGAAGGAGAGGAGGACACACTGAGGGAAGGAGAGGAGGACACACTGAGGGGAGGAGAGGAGGACACACTGAGGGGAAGGAGGAGGAGACACACTGAGGGAAGGAGAGGAGGACACACTGAGGGAAGGAGAGGAGGACACACTGAGGGAAGGAGAGGAGGACACACTGAGGGGAGGAGAGGAGGACACACTGAGGGGAGGAGAGGAGGACACACTGAGGGAAGGAGAGGAGGACACACTGAGGGAAGGAGAGGAGGACACACTCTGAGGGAAGGAGAGGAGGACACCCTGAGGGAAGGAGAGGAGGACACACTGAGGGAAGGAAGGAGGACACACTGAGGGAAGGAGAGGAGGACACACTGAGGGGAAGGAGAGGAGGACACACTGAGGGGAGGAGAGGAGGACACACTGAGGGAAGGAGAGGAGGACACACTGAGGGAAGGAGAGGAGGACACACTGAGGGAAGGAGAGGAGGACACACTAGGGGGAAGGAGAGGAGGACACACTGAGGGGAAGGAGAGGAGGACACACTGAGGGAAGGAGAGGAGGACACACTGAGGGAAGGAGAGGAGGACACACTGAGGGAAGGAGAGGAGGACACGCTGAGGGAAGGAGAGGAGGACACACTAAGGGGAAGGAGAGGAGGACACACTGAGGGGAGGAGAGGAGGACACACTGAGGGAAGGAGAGGAGGACACACTGAGGGAAAGGAGAGGAGGACACTCTGAGGGAAGGAGAGGAGGACACACTGAGGGAAGGAGAGGAGGACACACTGAGGGAAGGAGAGGAGGACACACTGAGGGAAGGAGAGGAGGACACTCTGAGGGAAGGAGAGGAGGACACACTGAGGGGAAGGAGAGGAGGACACTCTGAGGGGAAGGAGAGGAGGACACACTGAGGGAAGGAGAGGAGGACACACTGAGGGAAGGAGAGGAGGACACACTGAGGGAAGGAGAGGAGGACACACTGAGGGAAGGAGAGGAGGACAACTGAGGGAAGGATGAGGAGGACACACTGAGGAAGGAGGAGGAGGACACACTGAGGGAAGGAGAGGAGGACACTCTGAGGGAAGGAGAGGAGGACACCCTGAGGGAAGGAGAGGAGGACACTCTGAGGAAGGAGAGGAGGACACACTGAGGGGAGGAGGAGGAGGGACACACTGAGGGAAGGAGAGGAGGACACTCTGAGGGGAAGGAGAGGAGGACACACTGAGGGGAAGGAGAGGAGGACACACTGAGGGAAGGAGAGGAGGACACTCTGAGGGGAAGGAGAGGAGGACACACTGAGGGGAGGAGAGGAGGACACACTGAGGGGAAGGAGAGGAGGACACACTGAGGGAAGGAGAGGAGGACACACTGAAGGAAGGAGAGGAGGACACACTGAGGGAAGGAGAGGAGGACACTCTGAGGGGAAGGAGAGGAGGACACTCTGAGGGAAGGAGAGGAGGACACACTGAGGGAAGGAGAGGAGGACACACTGAGGGAAGGAGAGGAGGACACACTGAGGGGAAGGAGAGGAGGACACACTGAGGGAAGGAGAGGAGGACACTCTGAGGGGAAGGAGAGGAGGACACACTGAGGGAAGGAGAGGAGGCACCACTGAGGGAAGGAGAGGAGGACACACTGAGGGAAGGAGAGGGGACACACCTGAGGGAAGGAGAGGAGGACACACTGAGGGAAGGAGAGGAGGACACTCTGAGGGAAGGAGAGGAGGACACACTGAGGGAAGGAGAGGAGGACACCTGAGGGGAAGGAGAGGAGGACACACTGAGGGAAGGAGAGGAGGACACACTGAAGGAAGGAGAGGAGGACACACTGAGGGAAGGAGAGGAGGACACACTGAGGGAAGGAGAGGAGGACACACTGAGGGAAGGAGAGGAGGACACAACTGAGGGAAGGAGAGGAGGACACACTGAGGGAAGGAGAGGAGGACACACTGAGGGAAGGAGAGGAGGACACACTGAGGGAAGGAGAGGAGGACACCCTGAGGGAAGGAGAGGAGGCCACACTGAGGGAAGGAGAGGAGGACACACTGAGGGGAAGGAGAGGAGGACACACGAGGGAAGGAGAGGAGGACACACTGAGGGAAGGAGAGGAGGACACACTGAGGAAGGTAGAGGAGGACACATGAGTGGAGGAGAGGAGGACTACACTGAGGGAAGGAGAGGAGGACACACTGAGGGAAGGAGAGGAGGACACACTGAGGGAAGGAGAGGAGGACACTCTGAGGGAAGGAGAGGAGGACACACTGAGGGGAGGAGAGGAGGACACACTGAGGGGAAGGAGAGGAGGACACACTGAGGAAGGAGAGGAGGACACACTGACTGAAGGAGAGACACAGGGAAGGAGAGGAGGACACACTGAGGGGAAGGAGAGGAGGACACTCTGAGGGCAGGAGAGGAGGACACACTGAGGGGAAGGAGAGGAGGACACACTGAGGGAAGGAGAGGAGGACACACTGAAGGAAGGAGAGGAGGACACACTGAGGGAAGGAGAGGAGGACACACTGAGGGAAGGAGAGGAGGACACTCTGAGGAGGAGGGACACACTTGAGGGCAGGAGAGGAGGACACACTGAGGGGAAGGAGAGGAGGACACCTGAGGAAGGAGAGGAGGGGAAGGAGAGGAGACACCTGAGGGGAAGGAGCGGAGGACACTCTGAGGGGAGGAGAGGAGGACACACTGAGGGAAGGAGAGGAGGACACACTGAGGGGAAGGAGAGGAGGACACTCTGAGGGCAGGAGAGGAGGACACACTGAGGGGAAGGAGAGGAGGACACACTGAGGGAAGGAGAGGAGGACACACTGAGGGGAAGGAGATGAGGACACTCTGAGGGCAGGAGAGGAGGACACACTGAGGGGAGGGAGAGGAGGACACACTGAGGGAAGGAGAGGAGGACACACTGAAGGGAAGGAGAGGAGGACACACTGAGGGAAGGAGAGGAGGACACACTGAGGGGAAGGAGAGGAGGACACTCTGAGGGGAAGGAGAGGAGGACACACTGAGGGAAGGAGAGGAGGACACCCTGAGGGCAGGAGAGGAGGACACACTGAGGGAAGGATGAGGGCCACACTGAGGAGGAGGGACACACTTGAGGGAAGGAGAGGAGGACAACTCTGAGGGAGGAGAGGAGGACACACTGAGGGAAGGAGAGGAGGACACCTGAGGGGCAGGAGAGGATGGACACACTGAGGGAAGGAGAGGAGGACACTACTGAGGGAAGGAGAGGAGGACACACTGAGGGAAGGAGAGGAGGACACACTGAGGGAAGGAGAGGAGGACACACTGAGGGAAGGAGAGGAGGACACACTGAGGGAAGGAGAGGAGGACACACTGAGGGAGGAGAGGAGGACACACTGAGGGAGGAGAGGAGGACACACTGAGGGAAGGAGAGGAGGACACTCTGAGGGAAGGAGAGGAGGACACTCTGAGGGAGGAGAGGAGGACACACTGAGGGAAGGAGAGGAGGACACACTGAGGGAAGGAGAGGAGGACACACTGAGGGAAGGAGAGGAGGACACACTGAGGGGAAGGAGAGGAGGACACACTGAGGGAAGGAGAGGAGGACACACTGAGGGGAGGAGAGGAGGACACACTGAGGGAAGGAGAGGAGGACACACTGAGGGAAGGAGAGGAGGACACACTGAGGGAAGGAGAGGAGGACACACTGAGGGAAGGAGAGGAGGACACACTGAGGGGAAGGTGAGGAGGACACACTGAGGGAAGGAGAGGACACACTGAGGGAGGCGAGGAGGACACACTGAGGGACGGCGAGGAGGACACACTGAGGGAAGGAGAGGAGGACACACTGAGGGAAGGAGAGGAGGACACACTGAGGGAAGGAGAGGAGGACACACTGAGGGAAGGAGAGGAGGACACACTGAGGGGAAGGTGAGGAGGACACACTGAGGGAAGGAGAGGAGGACACACTGAGGGGAGGCGAGGAGGACACACTGAGGGAAGGAGAGGAGGACACACTGAGGGAAGGAGAGGAGGACACACTGAGGGGAAGGAGAGGAGGACACACTGAGGGAAGGAGAGGAGGACACACTGAAGGAAGGAGAGGAGGACACACTGAGGGAAGGAGAGGAGGACACACTGAGGGAAGGAGAGGAGGACACTCTGAGGGGAAGGAGAGGAGGACACTCTGAGGGGAAAGAGAGGAGGACACTCTGAGGGGAAGGAGAGGAGGACACACTGAGGGAAGGAGAGGAGGACACACTGAGGGAAGGAGAGGAGGACACACTGAGGGAAGGAGAGGAGGACACTCTGAGGGGAAGGAGAGGAGGACACACTGGGGGAAGGAGAGGAGGACACACTGAGGGAAGGAGAGGAGGACACTCTGAGGGGAAAGAGAGGAGGACACTCTGAGGGAAGGAGAGGAGGACACTCTGAGGGAAGGAGAGGAGGACACACTGAGGGGAGGGAGAGGAGGACACACTGAGGGAAGGAGAGGAGGACACTCTGAGGGGAAGGAGAGGAGGACACACTGAGGGAAGGAGAGGAGGACACTCTGAGGGGAAGGAGAGGAGGACACACTGGGGGAAGGAGAGGAGGACACACTGAGGGAAGGAGAGGAGGACACTCTGAGGGGAAAGAGAGGAGGACACTCTGAGGGGAAGGAGAGGAGGACACACTGAGGGAAGGAGAGGAGGACACACTGAGGGAAGGAGAGGAGGACACACTGAGGGAAGGAGAGGAGGACACTCTGAGGGGAAAGAGAGGAGGACACTCTGAGGGGAAGGAGAGGAGGACACACTGAGGGAAGGAGAGGAGGACACACTGAGGGAAGGAGAGGAGGACACACTGAGGGAAGGAGAGGAGGACACACTGAGGGAAGGAGAGGAGGACACACTGAGGGAAGGAGAGGAGGACACACTGAGGGAAGGAGAGGAGGACACACTGAGGGAAGGAGAGGATGACACTCTGAGGGGAAGGAGAGGAGGACACTCTGAGGGGAAGGAGAGGAGGACACTCTGAGGGGAAAGAGAGGAGGACACTCTGAGGGGAAGGAGAGGAGGACACACTGAGGGAAGGAGAGGAGGACACTTTGAGGGAAGGAGAGGAGGACACACTGAGGGAAGGAGAGGAGGACACTTTGAGGGAAGGAGAGGAGGACACACTGAGGGAAGGAGAGGAGGACACTCTGAGGGGAAGGAGAGGAGGACACTCTGAGGGGAAAGAGAGGAGGACACTCTGAGGGGAAGGAGAGGAGGACACACTGAGGGAAGGAGAGGAGGACACTTTGAGGGAAGGAGAGGAGGACACACTGAGGGAAGGAGAGGAGGACACTCTGAGGGGAAGGAGAGGAGGACACTCTGAGGGGAAGAGAGGAGGACACTCTGAGGGGAAGGAGAGGAGGACACACTGAGGGAAGGAGAGGAGGACACTTTGAGGGAAGGAGAGGAGGACACACTGAGGGAAGGAGAGGAGGACACTCTGAGGGGAAAGAGAGGAGGACACTCTGAGGGGAAGGAGAGGAGGACACACTGAGGGAAGGAGAGGAGGACACACTGAGGGAAGGAGAGGAGGACACACTGAGGGGAAGGAGAGGAGGACACTCTGAGGGGAGGAGAGGAGGACACACTGAGGGAAGGAGAGGAGGACACACTGAGGGAAGGAGAGGAGGACACTCTGAGGGGAAGGAGAGGAGGACACACTGAGGGAAGGAGAGGAGAACACTCTCAGGGGAAGGAGAGGAGGACACACTGAGGAAAGGAGAGGAGGACACTCTGAGGGAAGGAGAGGAGGACACACTGAGGGAAGGAGAGGAGGACACACTGAGGGGAAGGAGAGGAGGACACACTGAGGGAAGGAGAGGAGGACACACTGAGGGAAGGAGAGGAGGACACACTGAGGGAAGGAGAGGAGGACACACTGAGGGGAAGGAGAGGAGGACACACTGAGGGAAGGAGAGGAGGACACACTGAGGGAAGGAGAGGAGGACACTCTGAGGGGAAGGAGAGGAGGACACTCTGAGGGGAAAGAGAGGAGGACACTCTGAGGGAAGGAGAGGAGGACACATTGAGGGGAAGGAGAGGAGGACACTCTGAGGGAAGGAGAGGAGGACACATTGAGGGGAAGGAGAGGAGGACACTCTGAGGGCAGGAGAGGAGGACACTCTGAGGGAAGGAGAGGAGGACACACTGAGGGAAGGAGAGGAGGACACTCTGAGGAGAAAGGCAACGTGACAAGAAGCCACCAGTGCCACTGGTCCCCCTCAGAGGCTTCTCCCAGGCCTGTGTTTCTGAGGGGCCAGGGTGGCTGGCAGGGCCAGGATCTTCTGCAGCCTAGCACAGGTGTGCCTAGAATGGTCAGGGGCGAATCTCCCTGCAGCCAACACCCCCAACATGTCCTGTGAGCGGCCTCCTGGTCCCCGAAGGAGAGCATCTCACTCTGCATCACGGACCCAGCCCAAAGCGTATGACCAGCAGGGTCGCGGGAGATAGGACAGGGGAGCCAGAAAGGACCCTCTTCTGCAGGCTGCTAACATCAGGAGCATCGGGGTTCTCCCTTCCCTGTGGCCTGGGCGGAAGGCCCCTGTGTCTGAGCTCTCAGACCAGAACCCCGCGCCGGGTCCTCTCTTTGGGGGCCCAGGGCAACAGGAACCCTGGGGTCCTCGGGGCGCGGGGTGAAGTGCGCGCATAGGGCGGGGTCCCCCGAGGAAGCGGGGGCGCCCGTGCCCTCTGTCCTCCACGTGAGGGTGTTGACATGACTGAACAGGGGCGTTATTAGCAGATTAGGGCTCAGAGGCCGGCCTGGCAGAAACAGGGCGCCGAGCGCGGGCTTGGCGCGGCGCCCAATTACGCCTGGAAGCCTACAGCGCCAGGTCAGGGATAAAAGTGAATAAATGTTTCTAAATTCTTATCTTAAACACACTTACGCTTAGAGCTATTTAACGGGTGCCTTAAAAGCATGCGAGCTCCGTGGATCCCAGCTACCTGCCTCGTTCCCTTGCTCTTATTTTTGCTTTTATCCTTTTAGTCTTGAAGAAGCCTAATTAGAAGCTTGAACAGGGCTCTCTCTCTCTGCCCTTAAATCAGTAATTGGCTTCAGCACAGAGACTGTCAGGAAATTAACACATCACAACATGACAGCTGTTAATTTTTTCTCCTTATTTGTCATATGAATCACCGCTGATTTGCCAGAGTGCATAACAAATTAGTGGGCTGTAATCAGAGGCCTCTCTTCTCGGGGCCGCACCTTCCTGCCTCCGCCCCTCCCCGCACCCTCGAAGTCCATTACTCAGGCTCCGCAGCGACGCCCGCTCCGAGGTGTGTCGTCGTCGATAAATCAGAATAAGCCCATGCTAAAAGCGCGAGAGCTCTTTAAACTTTGATGAAGGCTTTTAGTTACATTTGAAAACTTAGACGCAGAACGGGGATCTTTTCTTCTGTCGATCGTCACTCCCCGGCGGTGACAGGCTGTCAGGTCCGCAGTCACTTCCCGTCCCCGCCGGGGAAGGTGAAATCCAAGTGTCATTTGCACACGTCCGACTGACAGAGGCGGACGAGGAGGTGGCATGGGGGTGTCGGGCTCCCACCGGCTCAGGCTAGAGATGCCCCCTTTCTGAGTGAGGGTTTGGGGGAGCGAGGCAAAAGGGAAAGAGGGGAGGCGAGCAGCCGGGGCAGAGAAGGAGCCCCGGACCCTGGACGCTCGCTGTCCCCAGCCTCTCTAATCTCACTACCAGGGCACATCTGGGGCGGGGGGAGCCTTTGTTAGTGCCTCTGCCCTGGCGCCCGGGGTCTTGAACCTAAGACTTCCGGCCTCTGGAAGGAGGGTGCAGAGCAAGGGTGAGGAAGAGGAGGTGGCCTCGCAATGAGGGTCTGTCCCAGGCCTGCGATTCGGAGAACAAGTCCGTGTTCCCCAACCTTTCTTTGCAGCTGGACCAGCTGGGCGGACACGTCCCCCCCTTTCCACGTCGAGTCCTTCGGGCATCGGTGGGAGCTTCACCCGGCCACGGCCTCCGGGGACGTTGTCAACTGACACCGAACCAAAGGCGAAGGGTTTCGGACGTAAACGTCTCCCTTCCTTTGCTCCCTCATCCTCCCTCCCTTCCATCCATCCATCCATCCATCCTTCCAGCAGGTGAACAAGTGGGACAGGGAGAGACAGCAGAGGTCAGGTCCACCTGAAGACAGGACTCGGGGAGGAAGCTCCCAGCCCTGCAGGAGTGACTAGCCCAGCCCCTCGAGTGCCCCCAGGACGCCCCCTGGGTGGGGTGTGGACGGAGAGGGAGCCCTTGCTCCCCAGCGTCGCCACCAGCACACGGGCTCTGCCGTCTGCCACACTGGCGGTGACGGTTCTTTTCCCAAGAATGACTCCAGTGACCGCTTGAAAATTGGGTTTAGGGCCTGGTCAGGGGGCTCAGCTGGTTGGAGCGTCGTCCTGTGCACCAGGAAGGCTGCGGGTTGGACTCCGGCCGGGGCACTTCTGTAGGTGGTGGGTTCAGTCCCCGTCGGGGTGTGAATGGGAACTGATGGACGTTTCTCTCCCTCCCTCCCTCCCTCTCGCTCTAGAAACCAGTGCGGACATATCCCTGGGTGAGTATAGAACAAAGAGAGAAGGAGGAAGGAACGTTGGATTCGTCACGTTTCTCAAACACTTTGCCCGGAGTGTCAGGCCCTAGACTCCAGTTTAGAAACCGGGGCGTCAATGCCTTGGGCTCCAGGCTCTCGGCCTGTGCCCACCACTTAGAGGAACGAGAAGCCCGGTGGCCGTGAGAACAGCTTTGAAAACCTCAGCCCCCAGGGGCTGGAATACGTGTCCTGTGGGCTGTTCGGTCCCCTCCTGAGAGACGCCCCGCCCGGGAGACACACCTGCCCCCCGACTTCAGCCACGTAAATGGAGGGCGCCCTGCGGTCCTGCTGTGTGAGCGCCATTAAAATCTTTCGGAAATAAAACAACTGTCCCTTTTCCTGTGGCTACTGCTCACCCCCAGCTATTCGATGTGCTGAGACGCCGCTCAGTGTGCTCCACCTTAGAGAAATCCCTGCCTTGGAAGTTTCTCTCTAACACCAGTTCCTGAGCTCAGAGAAAGGATTCGTAAGCAAAATACCAATTTTACAGTTACTCCGACAAATCCTCGTTTAAGGGGGGAAGTGATTTATCCATCACGTGGTGGGGAATGAGCAGCAAGGCCAGGGGCAGACTCCGCCGTGGGGGGTAAATTCCATGATAAGCCGGACCCCCCACAGGGAGGGGCCCCTGGCTGGTCCAGGCCCAGGGGAGCCCACAGGAGCGAACCCACGGGTCCTGGGCCTGACTCCGCAAGCGGCTCCAACGCTCGGCAAGAACCCCGTGAGCCGGCCACTCCCGCTGCTCGCGCGGAGCGTTGGTCTGTCCCCGCCGGCGACCGGCTCTCAGGGCAGCACACGCAGGACCCCGGGCTCGTGGGTGCCCCTGGGTGAGCGCTGACTTCTCCACGCGCCTCCCCGCTCTCCCTGACCTCCGGCGTGTGGCCTCCAGCTCGTCCGCCCCCAGGTGCTCGCCTGGCCGCCTCGCCTGGGTGCCTCTGCCTCCCGATTGCTACCCAGAAACTCTGGGCCTCAGGTCTCCCTTCTGCCTCCGACGTCCTTGCTCGGCTCCAGGGGAGGCCACGGTCTTGGTGAGGCAGTCTTGGGACAAGGCTGTCCTCTGGGGGGGCCGCTCTCCGTCCTCACACGCCCCGCGCATCAGCGCGAGGGGCTGACGACTGTCTCTGCGTCTTCCCGGAGGACAAGGGCCGTCTGGGGTGCTGCCGCCTCTCGTCGTCCGGCGCTGACCTCCCCCCGGCGCTGACCTCCCCCGGCGCCGACCTCCCCCAGGCGCTGACCTCTCCCCAGCTCTGACCTCTCCCCCGCTGCCCCCCCCCCCCGCAGCACTGACCTCCCCCAGTCGGGGGGCAGTGCCTTCCCTCCCCCACCCATTGCTGTCCTTGGGGGTGACCTCAGCCTTGACACAGATGACCCATCACTGATGACTGCTTCACCTGCTAACGTCCAGTGACCTGCATCTCACCCCAGGTCATCTATTCAGGTGACTGGTCACCCCTAGGAACTATGACTTTCTCCATCTTTTTGAATTTTTTTTCCCTTTATTGATTTTAGAGAGAGAGGAAGGGAGAGGGAGAGAGAGAGAAACATCGATGAGAGAGAACATCGACTGGCCGCCTCCTGCACGCCCCCCACTGGGGATCGGGCCCACAACCTGGGCATGTGCCCTGACCGGGAATCGAACCAGCGACCTCCTGGTGCAGGGTCGATGCTCAACCACTGAGCCCACCGGCCGGGCTCTCTCCTTTATTTTCAACATCTCCTGCTGTCTTCTCTCTCTGACCTTGCTTCCCACAATGAAACCGACTTAAATCTCTTCCAACGTAATAAAAAAATTCTCTGCACCCCTAAGTCCCTTCTTGTCCTCACAACCAGCCACGTTCCTGAAAGAAGGGTCTGTGCTTGCCCCCCCTCTGTAACTCACTGCGGGGGCGTCCCCACCCCATCCCCCCTCCTGCTCTGTAAGTCACTGCAGGGGCGTCCCCCCCCCACTCTGTAACTCACTGTGGGGGGGGGGGCTCCGCTCCATCCATCTCATGGGAACTCCCCTCCCCCGATCCCCAGTATCTTGAAGACCGAGATGCTGTTAGGTCCGTGGTCAGGGTGCTTTCTCTGCAAACAACTCGTCCTTAAAGTCCGACTTTCAAGACACCACACCCCCTGCCATGTCCGCGACCTCCCTGGCCTTCCCTTCCTGGGCATCTGAGACGTGCTTCTCAGTCTCCCCATTAAGTACGTGTTTCTGTCGGGATCACTTTTTCCTGTTCTTCACTCTCTTCACCTGACACACTCGGTGGGCGAGCGTGACCTCTCCTTTGGCCGGAAAGTGACTCCAAAGCTGACACTCTGGGCAGGTGACGGCTATTTCCCGAGGACCTGCAGGGGTGACCTGCCGCCTGGCCCCTACCCCGCCCCCCTCGGGCTGTCTGCTCCTCCCCAGGACAACCGGTGTCCAATCGCCCACCTGAGAGCGGCGGTGCCCACATCCATCTCCTCTCCCGGTCGCCCTGCCGGACCCCGGTTCCCACGGCCACTTTCTCTGCCTTGACTGACTCAGCAGCCGCCAGGCCGGCCTCCAGGCCCCGAGTGTCTGCTGCCCAGGAGCCTCTTCCCGAAGTGCATCTGACCTCTCAGCCTGTGCGTAGGGTGTTCCAGAGTCTCCACAGTGGGACCCCTGCCTGCCTAGGGTGGGGGGCCATCGCTGGCCAGCCACACCCCACGATCCACTCCGGGAACACTGGGCTCATTCAGCCCCTGAAAGGACTGACCTCTGTCGGGGTTGTTGCCTCCTACTAGGGCACCTCCGTCTGCCTGCTTACCCTCTGTCAGCCCCCATCGGCCCCGCTGCCCAACCTCACTCCCGGCAGACGGGGCCTTGGTGTCTGCCTGGGGCGGGCGCAGCAGACCCCCGGGGACGGCGCGCCGTGTCAGGCCCAGGGCAGGCACAGGCAGGGTCTCTGGACACGTTGCCACATGCCTGCTTCAGCGTCCGCAGCGCAGACCTGGGCAGACCTTCCCAGTTCCCGAAAGTCAGCCTGTATCTCGGGCTCCGTGGTTGGAATTGAGTTTATTACCTGGACGTCTCTGGGGTTTTATCAAATGTCCTCAGACAGCTGGGTACACGCACGTCTCTCTGTACTTTCAGACAAGCGTGTGTGAGGACCTGTGGTCACGTCCCTGCATGAAGCTGACCAGCTGGTGATGTCCAGCCCAAAGCAGCTGCTGGGCCTGCACAGAGTGGGCGGGGCCAGGCCTGGAGCCACACCCCTCACATGCTGAACCCACTCGGGGTTCCCGAGAAGGCCTTGCAGTGAGGGTCCTTTTCAGCTCAGCTGTTCCCGAAAACAGTCCACAGAGGCAAAACTGAGCGATGGTTTCCAGACCAGAGCCAAGTAAATGGCCGGGCGGATCCGGCATCATCCAAAGTCAGTCTGTGCTGTTCGGGCAAAAACCAACAAAGGCACAGCAAATAGACAAACATGCTCATTAGCGGCCGGCCGACCCAGACCACCCACGTTGACGAATTCCCACATCACAGCAGATCTGCTCCCCAGGGACGGGCGGGGCGGGGAGAGAACAGCTTGGACCGGCAGGACCCTCCCCCACCCACTCAGTGAGCAAGTCCAGCCAGAGGTGGGCCCCCGAGCCCCTGCCGCCTCAACCTCCTCTTCCATGGAGGGGCACCTCCTGGGTCCCTTTACCCCGAGTCCCCGTGGAAGCCGGGGAGACGTTAAGGATGGGGGGGGCGGTGCTCCCTGAAAAGGCATGTTCGGGGCACATTAACCCTTTCGAATTAAGAAAATACACTGTGCTCATATAAAGTGTAGAGACAGTCAAGGCTCCCCCGGTGACTCCACGTGGGGGTGGGGATGCAGCGCCACCGTGTTCGCTGGTCCCCTGAACCTCCCTCCGCGGCCTCCCCACACGCAGACCGGGGCCTGGCACGCTCTGTCGGTGAATCGGTGACTGAAAGAGCGACTGTGACTCTGAGGGAGCAGGAGCCCCTGGGATGGGGGCGGGGGGCCCAGCCTCGCCGGCCAGGCAGGTGGACAGTAGCGCGCATTGCGCATTGTTTATCGAAACAGAATGTCAATTGAAAAGAAAAGCCTTCTGAGGAAACTTTCCCAGAGAAGGTCGTGTTTCCCAGCGGACACACGGCCGCAGGGGAGGGAGGGAGTGGCCGAGCTGGTCAGACACGAGGCCGAGGCCAAGCTGAGGGCCTGGAGCCGGAAGTTAGGGCCCCGGCCAAGCCCCTCCCGGCTGTGGGCCTCAGGGGGGCTGACCTGCACCCCCAGGAAGCCTGCCTGGAGTTAGCGCCCCAGGGCCAGGCCTCAGGGCCTCCCACTGTGCTGCAGAGACGCCCTCTCGAACCCTGAGCCCTGCTGAGAGATCCCGTCTCTGCGGCTCTCAGAGCTCATCACAGCGTCTGGGAGGGGGGGCAACAACCGCTGTTCCCACCACCACCGCCATCAGACCAGCAGCCGGGCCACCTCCTCTGGGGGGATAATTCCAGCCGCAGGGGAGCCGGCACGTTGAGTCCGTGACCAGGGACACGGAGACCACTGCTGGTGTCCACGGGGTCCTGGGGGGCCGTGCTCACGGCAGGAGGGTGTGACCCCGTCAGTGCCCTGTGACTGAAGCTGCCTGTGTCACCCGGGGCACACGCCTTGGGGGGTGATCTGCCCCCTTCTTCAGGAAGCTGGACAGACAGCCCTGCAGAGGCTGGGCCATCTCTGCAGGGCGAGGAGCAGGTCCCCTCGGCCGCCTCGCACGTCCATGCCGGCAGAGGGAGAAACTGTTTCAAGTGGGTGGATTTTACGAGTTGTCACCGAGACACAACCTCTCGGACCCTGGATGAAACGCCGCGCGGCCCTGCTTGAAGCCGGCCGCTGCTGTCCTTCTCATCACAGCGCCGCCCGGTCCTCGCCTTGACCCGTCAGTGTCCACGCTGCTTGTTCGCTTCCCTCTCCACCCCGCCCTCCGCCGTGCTGCCTTGCTCCCCCAGTTCTAGCCAAACGGCCCCCTCTCTGTCCCGCGCACGTCCAGCTCACGCCTCGCTCACGGATGGGACCCCCGCTGTCCTGTCCCTGGAGTCACCTCCCAGCCTCAGCCCAGCGGGGGCTCATCACCCGCTGCTGCCGGCTCCTCAGAGGGACCTGCTCCGCCACAGGCCCAGGAGCCCCTCTTTCATTCTCTCCTCGGCACTGACGACTGTCTGAAGCGGCTGCGTCTTGTCTTTCTGTTTGCCGTCCCCTCCAGAGCACGAGAGCGGGGCGTTATCTGATCACAGCGCCCGGGAGAAGGACGCGGTGAGAGTTCGGTCAACACGGAAAGAGGGTGCGCGTGCAGACCAGGGAAATCCACGGCCCCGCGGATCAGGTCCAGGACAGAAGCCCACTGAATGGCACTGGTTTTTCACAAAGGGATGCGACGCAGCCCGGAAAACCAGCAAGGCCCGCCCCCCGGGCTCCTGGCAGGGGCACGCGCTCCAATTTGGACCGCGGACCAGACACGGGCACCCGATTCACTGTGATAAATGGCCCGAGCGCCTCGTCGCATTTAGCGGCAAAGTCCGGTCCAAGTGGAACGGCAGCCAGGTGGCTCATGGGAGCCCTGGAGGACGGCGTCCAGATGGACCACGGACACACTGACACGCAGTCCCCAGGAAGCACGCGCCCTGGTGGTGGAGGGAGCTCCCCCTGCACAAGTCGAGCAGCTGTGGCCCATGCCCACCGCCGTGGACGATTCCTGCCCCTGCGTCTGAGCAGCTTGGTCGGTGGCAGCTCAGGGCCAGCGCAGAGAGACAGCTGCCCAAAGAGCATCCGCTCAGCCGCCTTCCCGGGTCACGGACTCTGCCCAAACCTGGACTGTCCTTCAGCAGCTGGGGCCAGTGCACCCTGCAGCCGCCCAGCCAAGCCCACCTGCCTGCTCTGTGTCCAGAGGACGCCGGTCACTGCCCTGCAACTTAGCTTATATCCCCACAGGCACCCAGGAGCTGTCTCCGCCCCCAAAACAGTGAGGCCCGCCCGACCGGTGTGGCTCAGTGGCTGAGCGTCGACCCTGCACCAAGAGGTCACCAGTTCGATTCCTGGTCAGGGCACATGCCCAGGTTGTGGGCCTGATCCCCAGTGGGGGGCGTGCAGGAGGCGGCCAGTCGATGTTCTCTCTCATCGATGTTTCTATCTTTCTCCCTCTCCCTTTCTCTCTGTCTAAATCAATAAAGAAAAAAAAAAAATAGAGGTCAAGCCTCCAGTCCGAGATTCCCATCCAGCCCAGGGGCTGCTTTACCTCCCAAGTGCACCCTCCCTGAGCGCTGTGCCCCCTGCGCCCCACCATCTCTCAGCTCCTGCTTCCTCGCCTTGGACTGAAAACACCCTTCAGGTCTCAGGCTCAGCCTCTGCCCTTTGCTCCCGTGTCTCAGCGGTGCCGGCTCCTCCGTGCCCCCTGCTCACGCCCTGCACCGGAGAAGCAGAGCAGTTCATGGACTGATGTCCACTCGTGGTGAAAATAAATAAGACACGTAAAGGTGAAGGAGTAATATTATATAAAGCTAAAATTTATTCACTTAAAAAAGTGATTTTCTTTTGTTTTTAGAGAGAGGGGCAGGGAGAGGGAGAGAGAGAGAAACATCGATGAGAGAGAACATCGACTGGCCGCCTCCTGCACGCCCCCCACTGGGGATCAGGCCCACGACCTGGGCATGTGTCCTGACCGGGAATCGAACCGGTGACCTCTTGGTGCAGGGTTGACGCTCCACCCCTGAGCCACACCGGCCGGGCAAAAATGTATTCACTTTAAAGAACTGGCTATTATATGCCCTTATTTGGGAAGATTTTTTCCTTCCACAAAATAGAGACAGTCACTCTATTTCTTTTCACTTGGCCAAACAAAAATCCGGCCACCAGATTGGTCTCACAATTTCTACGGTGCTGACTCCCCCATGGAGAGCCGATGCCTACAGATACGCCGGTCATGGCGAACCCCACCTGTCTGTGTGGTCTGCACCCAGAGTGCAGGATGTGGAGTCCTCGTCACCCCCTTTCCCAGGCCCACACCCCACAGACGAGCGCTCGGCTCTCTGTCCACGTCACAGGCACCTCCACCCTCCTGAGCCCGGAATCTCCAGCTGAGCCTTCTGGGGCTCCCCTCGTTCAACGGACCACCCACGTTGAGTATCTAGTCCGCACTCCTTTGGGCTCCGTGACCCTCTCTCATGTCCACTGCCACACCCCATATTCGAGGCCCTGTCCCCTCACAGTAAGATCGGAATGCAGCCTCCTCTGTTCCCACCAGCCGCTGTGCCTCCAGCCCACACTGACTCGCCCTGTGCAAGCCAGCACCCTCGTCTGGAAGTCACAGCCAGGTGCCAAGGGGCCCGGCCCAACCACGGGGCACGCTAGGTACGGGAGGGAGGGAGGGAGGAAGGGAGGGAGGGAGGGAGGGAGGGGGGAGGGAGGGAGGGAGGGAGGGAGGGAGGGAGGTTCTCTGCTTTTCATTTTCGTGGAGGGGTCATTTGCACACGTGAACATTGGAAGGCCTCGCAGGGCTGGGCTTGCATTCTTGGGCGTCAACACTTCTCCGGGGCCAGGGGAGGCACCCCCTTCCAGATGGCTGTCCCTCCCGTCCGGCCAGGCCCGGCCACTCCCTGCGGTGTCGCCCACGCATGGTCCCGGGCTCAGGTCGCAGTCCCTGCATCAGGGCTTCTCTGCAGGGAATCTCAGCTCCCACGTCCTGCGCACACTCTCGTGCCCCGAGCTGCCTGCGTGCGTCACATGCAGCCCTCACCTCGGACCCCTTTCTGCAGAACAGGGGTACAGCCTTTGTCTCCGGGAGACCACGAGATACCAGGAGGTGCGTTTCTCTGCGGCTTTGGGCTCCTTGGAGAGCAGGTAACATAAAATCTCAAGGTGTTATTATTAGAGAGTAAGAAATTTTGTTCTATGCTAATTAAACTCACACCTTACCACTTTGCCCGCACGGAAGAGGCAGCGCGACAGGGTGACAGGCGGAGCCGGATGGCTCTGCGCACGACAGCTGCCTCTGCCGCCCCGCACCCCCCGTGGGTCTGCTTCCTGCTCCCACCCCTGTGCCGCGCTCGAGGCTGACGGGCCCAGCTCTGCGCTCGCACCGACGGCTCTGCGTGTGCTAGGGCGTGTGGAGGCGAGGTCAGGCGGCGCAGGTTTAGTGAGGCGGCCACAGAGTCTCCCTCCACCCTCAGGACACGCCTGCAGGGCACCCGCAGAAAACAGTTCTTTCCCCACGGCTGTGACATTGCCACCGCCACCCCCGAGGCTGCGGGGAGGGGCCCGCGAGGGGCAGGGGGCACGGAGCTGCGGTCCTGCTGCCCTGGCGGAGGGGGCGCTTGCGGAGAAACGCCGCCCCCCTGCTTTGCCCGGGGCCGACGAGAGACCACCCACGGAAGGTGATCCAGCTGTCACCGAGGAGACAGAAGTGGAAATTCACGGTTCTCTGGTGAGGCAAAAACATCTGTGTTATTGCACCCTAAGCCAATAGTTTTTAAAAGAACGTCATAAAACAAGCTACTGCATAGAAGAGAGGTAGACGCCAGGCAGCACTCCCTCTACTCGGCGCGGAACTCGACAAGAAACAAACCTAAAAACAATTAAAGAGCAGGATAGGATGACGACGACGACGGAGGACAGGACACGGCCCGGGGGCGGCGGCGGGAGCCGAGTGCACGGCAGGACGAGGCACAGCCTGCCTGGGAGAAGGACAGAGTGACGGACAGTGAGGGACCAGGGACATGCGAGGCCCCTGCTTTCTCCGGTACCGGCCCCGGAGAGCCCCTCGATGGGCGGCGTGCCCCCAGAAGTCCGACCCCCACACACCAGTGCTGAGCACCCGTGCACACAGCGGCGCCGCAAACATTACCCACTGGATCCCTGAAACCACCCAACAGGCAGGCCCGATGGAAACCCGTCCTCGTTTTCCAGATGGGACACGGCAGTGGGGGGGCACTGGGTACACCAGCATCACCGTGCAGGCCTTGGGACCCCAAAGCTGCTGCCTTTTCAACAAAATAATGATGCCTTCTTTTCCCGTCTTCTCTGAGGAGAGTGTGTCTCCACCTCTGAAGCCCACCCCCGTGGTGGGCAGCGGCCGGCACCGGCCCGGACAGCGTGTGGGCTCTGATGTCCTGTCCACGAGCAAGGCCTGCTGGCTTGTCCAGAGCCGGCCGCAAGCGGACCACCGTCCCACGGTGAGTCGTCTGTCCCTGTCTACGGGGTGCAGGGGCCCTCGGGATCAGAGAGCAGAGCTGGGGGAGGGTCTGCTCCTGGTCTCCTGGGGGCTCTGGGCACCAGAGGGGGCGTGGACCTGCCCGTCACAGACCCCGGAAGGTCATGGCCACCCTTGTGGACCAGGCTGCCCCACCCCGTGTCCTGGCCACTGTGCGCTGAGTCAGGATGACCACTCAGGAGAGCGTCCGAAGGCGAGGTGACCAACACCCTCTCAGAAAGGCCACGAGAAAATGTTGGGGGGCCGTGGTAGGCGTGCCAAGGAGCAGGCTGTTTTCAGGGTCTGGTAGAGCAAGAGCCAGAGAGGAGCCAGGAAACAGAACCAGCTACAGTGTGAAGGAGCAGAAACGTCGAGAAGGAAAAGAAGCAGGAAAGGAGGCAGTAGGCCCGTGACGTGTCAGTGCCTCGTGCTCAAGGTGAGTCGCCAAGGTCACTGGGTGGCCAGAGCCTAGTTGGTGAGTGTGAGCAGGGTCAGGGTGGCTGACGGTGCACAGACGGTGGCGGGGGCTTTCCCACGGGTGGTGGTGCGTGGGAGCCTCTTCCTGGTCTCCAGGACCTGGGGCCCCCGCTGGACGGTGGTATTTGAGCACTAGCCCTGCCTCCCGCTGGGCGCCTTCCGCTGGGGCGCGGCCTCTTGGGGCTCAGGGATCCCATCTTTGAAAAAAGCAGCAATGCCCGTCCCACCTCCCTCTTTGTGGTCAGGAGGAAATAGCAGATGATCAGGGTTGTTTTGTTTTGTTTTTAATGCAAATTTAAGAGTCACATTCTTTCTCGTTTTTAAGTGTTTTTCTTTCTTTTTCTTTATTGATTTTAGAGAGAGAGGAAGGGAGAGGGAGAGAGGTAGAAACATCGATGAGAGAGAACATCCATAGGCCGCCTCCTGCACGCCCCCCACTGGGGATTGGCCCACGCCCTGGGCATGTGCCCTGACCGGGAATCAAACCAGGACCTCTTGGTGCAGGGTCGACGCCCAACCACCGAGCCCCACCGCCGGGCACGTTCTTTCTCTTTAGTCATCTGTGACACAAGGAAGGGGTCACCGGGGCCAGGTCAGGCGCAGCTCCTGAGGGACACCCGTGTCCTCTGGCAGTCGGTCAGTGGTGTGGGGATGCTGTGTAGCCCCCAGGCCCCCTCAGCAGCTGGTGCCACGGCCCCAGGAGAGAGAGCGTGGGTGGGAGCTCTCAGCTGTCTCCCCGGAAGAAGTGCCCTCTGTCCTGCCCCTGTCCCGTCCCCAGGGAAGCCCACAGCTAATGACTGACCGACGTCAAACTGAGCCTCACTGGCTGTGGGCTCCCGGGCACGGGCATGACCCTGGGCAGGCAGCTCACTCCACAGAGGAAGGGGTGACCTGCGCTCCAGAGCCCCCTTCCCTGCCTCCACGGCCGGGCCACATCCGAGACCGGACCCGGCTGGGTGGCTTCTCCTGCAGGTGTGCTGACGGACAGAAGGGAGGGAGAAGCTCTCAGTGTGCCTGCCTAACGTGTACTTAGCCTTGGGTTACTTATTATTGCTTTTTTAATCCTCACCCAAGGACATTTTTCCAATTTGTTTGTTCAGATAGAGCGGGAGGGAGAGGAAGCGAGAGAGAAACATCCACGTGAAAGGGACACATCGAGTGGCTGCCACCCGCACGACCCAACCAGGGCCGGGGACAAACTGCAACTGAGATACGTGCCCTTAGCGGAACCGAACCCGGGACTCTTGGGATTGCAGGCCGTTGCTCTAACCGCTGAGCCAAACCAGCCAGGGTGCCTTGGGTTATTTATTAAGTGACGATTATCCCTGTATCTGTCCCAGATGAGCAACTATGGTTTATGGGCCTGAACGTCTTCACAAATTCCCATGACGTCCCCAGGGCTGGGCTCCTCATCGGGGGGTGAACGGTCCCCTCACACAGCCCCATGTTTGCCCACTGACCTGACGACGCACTGGGGTGGATCAGCCTTACTTTTCGTGAACGTGGAGGACCCCTCAGTGACACTCTCCCGATAGGGAGCCCCAACCGGCAGGAAGGAGTCAGCCACGGAGACTGGGCAGAGTTCTACCCAGATTTCACCCCTGGAAGGGAGTGCGGGCCTTTGGATGTCCCAATTTCAAACCCTTCCCTCATTGTTGGGAAACCAACTTCTAGAGAGGGACGTGGCCACAGCCCACTGCCACACCTGACACGAGGAGGCCCCCGGGGTACAGAAGCCGGGACCTGCAGGACGGAAGGTCCTCTGCACCCGGCTGCCCTCAGCCACCCCCCTGCATGTCCCTGTCCCACGACGCCCTGTGTATGGGAGCGGGAGGGTTCGCACAGACATCGCGTGTCCACTGCCAGGCTAAGACCTCCCCGCTCATCGCCACCCCGGTGGGCAGGTGGTACGTGGGCAGGTGGATGCCACCGTCCTCGATCGCGTGCTGCCTGAAATCCGTCTGTAGGTGTTCTGCCGAATTCATCACGTCCTTTGAAAAATGCGTCCCAGTCTAACATGAGCCACTAACTCTTCAGCATAAATGAGCTTTCCAGTTCGCACTATATCATGTGTTTTAAAACACTGAGCTAAGTTCTGTTAAAGGTCAGAGGAAGCATGGGGAGGGGGGGGGACCTGGAGACTCCTGCAGGAGCGGCCTGGTCCGGGAGGGGACTTGTGTCACCGAGGGGGGGGCACGCGGAGACGGGGAGTGAGCAACCTGGAGGGCGAGGCCACCGGCGGGACAAGGGGGGAGGGGAGCCTGGGAAACCTCTTCCCAGCTCAACAGAGCTCAGCCTCAGGGCTCTGATACCACCTGACACAGATCTGCAGATTAGATGTAAACAAAACCACAGTCACAAAGCAAAGTAAAAAGTATTAAACACCAGCAACATTTAAATCAACGCTACGACCGAGCCTGACCAGTCTCTGAAGCGTTAGGTCCTCCTGGGCGTCCGGCGGCAGTAGTGCGTCACTGTGTCGGCCGCCCCAGGCCCGGGGACCGTCTCCCCTGCCGACACAGGGGAGGCCTCTGTCCTTGGAGAGGAGACATCACGTACAATCAAGCCACCCTGACCTCTGCCTGTTCGTCTGCAACGACGGAATGAACTCCTTCGGCCGCCGTGCCCAGCCACGAACTCGGGCTCTGACGCCACACGGCAGCACTCGGGGGGCTGACGTAACTGTGTCAACAGAGCTTACTTCAGATTCCCCAGCGTAGACGCCACCATCTACCAGCTGAACGCGGAGACACGAGCAGTTCGAAGCCCCCTTGGGTCACCAGCCTCAGGCCAGGAGGCGGGCAGGTCCTCTGTCCCTCTGCTGTGTGAGCCTGGGTCAGGGTTTCCCTTCCCCCTGTCAGACGGAGCTCAGAGCGCCACCTGCCCACAGGACTGCTGCAGGCCTTGTGGGCATGTCCACGTAAGTGAAATGTCTGGAGAGGTGCCCGGCACGATGTCAGCCCTGTGTAATGTCGCCATGCGTTTCTCAGGTGGCGTGAACCTTTCTAGATCATGCACACACATCTGTTCACATGTAGATGCATTCGGAATGTCTCGTGGGTGAGGAACATCAGGATGAAGCATCCTCTATGAACCATTCTGCAAGTACTTCCCCTGTGATAACCACGAGCTTCAGCATCTCCCCGCTGCACACCAGGCCGGAAGCGGCGTCCACAGACCCGGGTGGGGTCCAGGCAGCGTGGCTCACCCCTGCTCTGTGGTCCACGCTGTCTTGCCTGCAGAGCACCATGCTGGGAAGTCCTGCGTCTCATCCAGTCCCACTCGGCCCCCAGTGGGCAGAACGGCCCCGTGTCTCAGAACGGCCCCGGTGCCACACCCTGTCCTCAGACGAGGTTCATCTCCAGTGCACAAAGACCAAGAACGACTTGGAGGAGATGCAGCCTATTCCTGTGTGCGTGAGCGTGCGTGTGCGTGCAAAGACTCACGCGGTGATGCCTCAGCTCCTGCATCAGGGTGTGTGTGGACTGATGTGGGACCAGAGCCACCCACAGCGCTGGCCGCTCTGTTTTTCAAGATTCAAAGATACTCCTGGTTATTGGCAAACGGCCACCATTTCTGCCATTGAACACCCTTCTCCTGGGCTCCTCACCTCACCTGGTGATCGGACAGGTCCGGAGACCACGTGTTTGGGGAGCGGTAGGGGCGGAGTGGGTCGCGATGGAGCCCCAGCCGCAGCTCAGCTGAGGGGACAGCAGCAACATTTAACTCTGCACGAAGCCGCCTCTCGTTAGCAAGCCCTGCGGTGGGAGCCTCCCTCCTGGCTGCTCTCCGGCTCCCAGGCTTTGTCACCCCCATGGCAGCCGGTGTTAGTCAATAATAACAGCTTATTAAAGAAGAGCAGCATCAACTTGTTTGCATGGTTATTATCGGTGCTGGCTCCTGCCCCCAGAGGGCGGGGGACGGTGTGTGACCCGCCCCTCCCGGCGGCTCTGGGGGAGCCTGCTTCCAGGCCGGGGGAGACGGGCATGTCCTTGGCGAACACGCAGGTGTAATTGCCGGGCAGCACGGTCCACAGCCGTGAACGCAGCCGTGGGCAGCACGGCGGGTTCATTAGTCAATAAAGCGCCGCTGTGTTTTATTGCATCGCAACCCTGCTTGCCCTGACGCGGACCTTCCGGGGCTGCCTCTCCATGTAGATCTGAGTGATTCGTTTAGCATTCGAAGTAGGCTGGAAGGAGGGTTTGGTCCAATTCCAACGCAGCCCTGCTCCGTGAGCTGTCTCGGTGACTACCCGCCTTCCCCCCTTCTTGTCCGTGGGGGCATTCTTGTAAAAGCTCACGCAGAAAACCAACCAGGGAGCGGTGGCAGGAGGTACACGGAGAGCACTCCTACGGGCCGTGTGACCCCTTTATGCACGGACTGCGGCTGCGCCCACACGGCCCCCGGAGGGCCCCGGCCTGCTGAGGGGACCAGTGGGCGTCTCTCCACCGTCCTGTGTCCAGCCACTGGTAGTGACGCAGTTAAAGGAGCTCCTCATTCCTCCAACATCTGATTCGCAATAAATTCCACATGGTCTCATTAATTTGAATAATGTTTCCCTGTGAACGCTGTTTATACAGAGACCGAAATTCAGTCCTATCGCTAAAATTCCTGCTGCCCAGGGTCAGCTACATACTAAAAGCAAAAAGAATAATAGAGCCCCACTCAATTTTATTTCTGCTGTGTCTGTTCAAATGATCACAGATCACTTGCTAAAAATTTGAAGGAAAAAAAAACAAAACATCCTATTTGTAAGCAACATTCTCATATGGTTGGGTCTGGGCCGATCTAAGCAAGAAGGTGGACGTAAACATCGTCAGGAGTGAGAGAAAGGTTTGTGAAATATTATGAAAACTGATGAAAAACACCCCTTTGACTTCTAGGCCATGTTATTTGAAAAGCGTATGAAATGTGAAACGTATTAGGAGAAACAGGTCCATGATCTACTTTCTTTTTTTTTTTTTTTTTTTTAAGGTAGCCAATAGGAAGACATGGCTAAAAAGTAAGGCATACCCCAAACAGAACACGACAGGGAGACAGAGGGACTTGGGAAACCCAGCACCGAGTACGTGCTCTGACCTTCCCGGCCAGGGAGGACACGGAGCGCATCTCCCCGCGGACCCCTGCGGGAGCCCAGGGCTTGACCATGGAGCCCCGAAATCACCACGGTTTCCGACATCAATGGGGGGTTGGCTCCCACAGTTCTGCTCTCCAGAGAGCTGACAGCTCAGCAAAGTGGATTAGGGGCACTCATGGGCAGAGGCAGAAGAGATGTTTTTCTGGCTGGTGAGGCCGAGCGAGTCCATCTCCGCAGCCGGAGACCTGCACCCGGCCCTCCTAGGGCGGCCCTCGCGGAGAAGCCGGCCAGGGTGCCGCCCGGGGTTCTAAGAGGTCCGAGCGAAGCAGGCACACAGGGCAGACCAGAGACATTACACACAAGGGAACCTGGACTTTGTGTCGCACGTAACCTTGCAGAACGTGGCCTCTCTGGTCCTGCTGGCCGACCCCAAGGACCAGGCCCTGCGGGCAGGCAGCCTGTCTCTCTCTCTGCCTTTGCCACAAGCGGCCCTGATGCTCATAACTAAAGAAACAAGTTCGTAATTTAATTTGGGGAGATTGGTTGGCAAATGCTCATTAAACAATTGGGTCTTTAGAAACTCTATCTTTAGATTTTTTTTAATTGACCTATTATTTTGCTGGCTCCGGCTGCCAGAACCCCCACCGCAAGCAGGGACATCCTCACTACCTGGACTTCCTGTGATGAATAGTTTTAATTAAAAAATTCTGTACCATAAGTATTTTAATGTTACAAACATACCAAAGGTATGCGGCCATAAATTTAAAAACACATTTAAATTAATCTATAAATATGCTGCGAAATTGACAGGGTGTATTAAGCAGGGGCTGTGGCCTAGAGAGCTAATGATGACAATTAAGAATCGTGTAAAATAAATGAAAATCAATACTCAGAACGGTTTGGGAAAAAAAAAACGGGGGGAAGAGAGGAACTGAAACAACATGTAGTTTGTCCATTAGGGGAAAATTAGGAGCTGCTTGCAGTCCCGAAATGTCAGCTGTCGCGAAGGAAGGGCAGCCGGTAACCTTCTCTTCTCTTGGGAGCCCTGCTGGGGCGACAAGGGGGGGCAGCCTGGGGTCTGCGAGGGGGGTGGCTGTTTTAATTCTCTGAACAAAGCCACACCTTGCCAGGTATCAGTCTAAAGGGAAACCACCCGAGGTTCCTGAGCTACCTGCCAGGTGTTGACACGTGGACATTTATTTCCTGCGCTAATGATTTGTTTTCTGCATTTTAAGCACCGTGGCAGGTTGTGGGGGTGCCCGTGTCCCCGGAGGCAGGAGGCTCTGGGGCCCTGACAGCCTGTGCCGTGGGTCTGTACGCCCTCCCCTGAGTGGGACAGAGCTGGGCAGGACTGCGCCCCCGGTGCAGCCGGCACGTCGGCGAGCCGCCCCCACGCCGCCGTGTGCCTGCCTGGCCGGGAAGTGTGCTAACCTTCATCTCTGCTCGCAGACAGACAGCCCTGCGTCCTTCAATCACGCCCTCCCTCTAATTAAGGCGTCTTCACTTTTTTCCCCTAATTAGGTATTCTTTGTTGCATAATGTTTGCTCTAATCTTTCGGAATCTTTCTCAATATCCAGTCATTACGGGCTCCCCTCGAATTCCACCAAAGCATATTATTTTTTCTGCTAATTATATCCTCATTTACAGACGGGCGCCTCTTCTGATTGGCTCTGTGTACCAGTTGCTATGACTTCATTAGTCGGGTCTCCTGACCCTGTTATTTCTCGTGACAGGACTTGCTCCTTGTGTCCTGTGGCTCCGGATCCCTGGGTCACTTCTCGCCAGGGTTGAAAGGGTGTCAAGCACGCAGGTTTGGGGGTGGGGACGCTGCGGCAGTCACTAATTACTCCACGCGGCCACCGCGACATCACTGCCACGGAAGGACCTTCTCCCCTCTTTTTATAAAATGAACATTTTAAAGGTGTCATTAACAGGTTATTTTTATTTTTTTTTTAATGCGCCTGGTATTTTTTTTTTTTTTAAGAGCTAAATGTGTCTCCCTGCTCCGGCTCCCAAAGAAACCATCATTCACGCACAAAACCTCAGGACGTCTCGTGTTGTGTGGGGACAGACTCAGACTTCAACTCCTTTAGTGTAAAAAAAAACAAAAACAAAAAAAAAACTGAATTTTAAAATATTGAAGTGGTGTTAGATTTTCTAATTCCCGGCATACACAAAGAAAATAATAAAAACAAGCAAATTAAAAAAAATAAATAATGATATAAAACATTAACAAATTATAGGTGTAAAAAAAATAACAAAATAAAGCTCTCTGGGCAACCAAATTAAAAAAAAAAAAAGGGTTTCTCTGATTAGACAAGATATGTATATTAAGAGATAATTAAAATGAATGAAGTGCATTTGCATACCAATGCTAGCTTTTTAATAAGCGGAGTAGAGTAATGGGACGTGAAAATCTGGGGGTACCCCGGCAGCGTGCGGTGACCCCCACACTCCGATTCTAGGCCACGGGAATCACCCGGTTGCCTGGAATCGGAGACCTGGGAAGAACCAAGCTTGCAGAGTTTAAATGCAAGTTAGTTAATATGAAAAATGCTGTATCTAGTTGTTTGCAAAATTACTTTTGTTGATTAAAAGGCTCTTCAGAACTTCCGGCTGGTGAAAGGGTTTTAAATTGTCTAATGGTGATTGTGATTGCTATGCAGAAAAAAGGCCCAGCGAAGCAAGCCGTTCTATCACTGATCTTCGTTAAGCCGGCCTTGGAGGTGCCTGACAGCATAATTAATCTTGTGATATGAACAAAGAAACCAACTCAATAGTATTGAAGATGCTTATTAAAAATACTAAATACCTTTTTCCACTTAAAAACCTTTTGAAACAGGGAGGGAAGTGGCATTACCTTTTTGTTTTTGCAGCATTTTCCACGAAAATTGATACCCGGGTCTCCAGAGCCGCGGCAAGACGGCGCGGCGACGGCAAGAAGCATCCGTCGGAGGGAAAGCAGGGTCCCCACGCGGGAAGCCTGGCTGGCCTCACCCACCTGCAGCTGCAGGTCCCGACAACACCGCGGGCGCGACTCCTGTTCCCTGAGTCCTGGCAGAAGGAAAGGTTCCCTGCTCCTTGGGCAACAAAAACGTAAAACACGAGGCCTTCCCGACGTCGCTCTTTTCGGGGTCTCGTGAGGACGGCGCTGACAACCCTCTGTGATTCCAAAGCGCTTCAAAGATATGGGACGTGTTTGGGTGACTGGAGTTTCTTGGTGTCAGGGCAGGGCTTGGGGTCCAGTTACCAGGGCTTCCTGGGCCCCACGAGGACGTCAGCTCAGTGCACGTCCCTGGGACATGACCGGGGCCCCCAGGCGCCGCCCGCACTCGCCTAACCTGTGTCGGCTGCAGAGTGGGCACTGCTGGGAGGGGCAGGGGCCTCGCGTGGGGGCCGGGACGTGGGCTTCCTCTTACTTGCTGGAATTGTTACCTGCGATGAGTCACTGGCTAAGGAGAGCACCACTAGGTAACACATTTGCGGTTGGCGACTGCTGTGTGAGTAAAACCACGTATTTCAGAGCAGACACGACGAGCACCCCTTTAGCTCACTGTGGGCGTGATCCCGGCTGAGTCTGCTTCTGCATCTACGTCCGCTGGATGCCACTGACCTGGGCAGGGCCTACCCGGGGGGACTCAGCTCTGCCGGTCGTCATCCCCACTGGCCCAGGCATATTCTTGGGGCAGTGGTGGCAGACAGCAAGAGGTAAGCAGAGCTGGGGTGCTCCTAAGGTCTGGGCATATAACCGAGGGTGAGCACCAAGGTACAGTCACCAGGTCGGAGGCCTCTGCAAAGGGGTCAGACCGGGCCTGGAGGAGACACAACGCACGGGCGTGCAGCACACTTGCATCCTGCACTTTTTGGCTAAAGAAACTGATAACTCAAACTCTTTAGCAAACTAAGTATGTCCTTATTAAAGGCAATTTCTTTCCCGTAGTATCATGGGACATACATTTGAATTAACTATTGTCTCTTGTGAAGCCAGTAATCAGAGGGGCAAGAAGTAAGAGTGTGGATTGAAAGAGAGGGTTTAAACCTTCACCCAACAAAGACACACAAAGAAAAATCAACAGAAAAAAATAGTTTTGTTCATAAGTTCAGCAAACTACAAAAATCAATAGTATGTTTTTTTTTTAACCTATAACCAACCAATTTAAAAATAAGATACAGACAACCTAGAATATATTCACCAATACATTTGATAAGGGGTTAATATCTAAAACTTATAACAACTCATACAACTTTCCACACACACACACAACCCCAAAACAATCTAATTAAAAAATAGGCAGAGGTCCGGCCGGTGTGGCTCAGTGGTTGAGCATCAACCCTGCACCAAGAGGTCACTGGTTCAATTCCCGGTCAGGACACATGCCCAGGTTGTGGGCCTGATCCCCAGTGGGGGGCGTGCAGGAGGCGGCCAATCATGTTCTCGCTCATTGATGTTTCTACCTCTCTCCCTCTTCCTTTCTCTCTCTCTAAAATCAATTAAAAAAATTTTTTTTCAAATAGGCAGAGGACCTGACTAGACATTTCTACAAAGAGGACCTACAGATGACCACTAGACATATGAAAAGAGTCTCAACATCACTATTCATCAGAGAAATGCAATTTCAAACCACAGTGCGCTATCACCTCACACCTGTCAGACTGGCTGCCATTAACAAATCAACAAACAAGTATTGACGAAGATGCGGAGAGAAAGAAGCCCTCACCCCCTGGCACTGTTGGTAGGAATGTAGATTGTTGCAGTCCCTGTAGACAGTATGGTAGCAATCTAAGTGTTTATCAGTAGATAACTGGATAAAAATGTGTGATGCATACATACAGTAAAATATTACTGGACCATAAAAAAAGAATAAAATATGACCATTTGGGACAACATGGATGGACCTAGAGGGTATTATGCTAAATGAAACAGGTTGGACAGAGAAAGAAAAATATAATATGATCTCATTAATATATGGAACCTAAAAAAAAAAAAAAGCCTGGCCAGTGTGGCTCAGTGGTTGAGCGTCGACCCTGCACCAAGAGGTCACTGGTTCGATTCCCAGTCAGGACACATGCCCGGGTTTCAAATCCCCGGTGGCGGGCGTGCAGGAGGCGGCCAGTCGTTGTTCTCATCAATGTTTCTCTCTCCCTCTCCCTTCCTCTCTCTTTAAAATCAATAAAGAAAAAATGTTTTTAAAGAACAAAACAAACAAACAAACAGAAAGAGACTCATAGATACAGAGGACAAAGTTATGGTTGCCAGATGGGAGTAGGTTTGGGGGTAGGTGAAAAAGGTGAAGGGATTAAGAAGTACAAGGTGATAGTTACCAAACTATAAAGATATAAAGTACAGCACAGGAAATACAGTCAGTAACATTGTAACAACTACATACCTGCGGTGGGGGGGAACCACCTCGAAAGTTATATACATTTGTAACCACTATGCTTTACACCTGAAACTAACATAACATTGAATGTCAACTGTAATTGAAAAATAAAATGAAAAAAAGTGTGGAAATGTATAGGGATGCAAAGCAACGATTATGTGTACACAAAGCAAGATGGGTCTTAACACATATATAAATAAAACTGCATTCACAGTAACCACAGCGTACACTCGTCGGGAACATAGATTAGCTAACAGACAGCACTCAGTGCGCCGCAGTGTGTGCCGTTTGGGTGCGGGGACGGGCTCAAAAGGGAATGAACCGACAGTCAAAGGAGTGGTCGTGTGTTATCAGTGGTGGGAAAAGGCTGTGATTTCAGGATTACAATGAACTCAGCCCTCTGCACAGAGTCCCAGAAGGACAAAATAAGTCGTGGTGGTGTCTGGTATGTCTGATCATTATTGAGGTCAATCTAGATCATGCCAGGAACCCACATCAGGCCCCCGTGCAGTGTGGTGCAGCTGGTGTATCTATTTTCCGGGGAAGCGGCATTAGGAATTATTTTCCGGATGTTTTGGACTCGTGTTTTCATATTTTAACTAATTAAGGGTTTGTGGGGACCATGGAGAAAGAGGTTTAAGTTCCTTCTTCGCCCCGGGGAGTTGGTTGGAAGAGAATAAACTCAAGCGCGGAGCCAGCGAAAGTGGGCGTGGATGGAGAAAATCAGGGCTGGGCGCGGGGGGCAGGGAGGCAGCCCAAGGAAACACAGGCGAAAGTCCCCTTCACAACAGGGAGAAACAACAGGAAAGAAATACTCAAGTATTTTTAAACTGTGAAGCTGCCACAAAGCATGGGAGGCAGAACGTACACAGTTCACATGGGGAAATGTTTTTTTATAGAAAAATCCAGTTTCTAGGATATTCTTACCACCGAGTGTGAAGCAGGAAATAGATTCAGAACAATGGTTTTGTTAGACTTCGGGTGCCGGAGCCTGGCCCCCACCTCCAAGGGTGTGCTCCGGGAAGGAAGACACACCGACCACGGGTGACGGCCGGTGCCACAGCCATGCTCTGAGCTCAGACACATCCTGCCCCCTGTGGGGCCTACGCTTGATCGTTTGTTAAAGGAAAAGTCCATTTTTGTTTTTCCAGCTTCTAGGCCTTGACGTAAGAGCGTTACATAAGACAGTGTGAATGAAATCTCTGCTCAGCTGTCCGGGAGCCTCAGCGAAGCAGCCCAGCCCCACGCTGTGAGCCACACCCGGCTGGGCGGCCTGGCCCAGGGAGAAGGGAGTGAGGCCGGAGGCCAGGCACAGCAGGGAGACAATGACTTAAGTGCAGTGGCTGCCAGTGTTGGGGTCCTGTCCGCATCTCAACACTCTCGGACAAGCATGGGGCTTAGGAATAAATACATAGAGCCCTGCTTTAAAATACTCTATGGCCGCTGAATGCAACCCAGTGGCCTCATCGACCACTCAGCTGAGGGAGCAGCTCTTTACTCAACACTGGAGAAAACTCGGGCCCACTGGACCCCCTGAAATCTGACGTATCTGTGCATGGGCATACAGCTGGATGACCTAAAAATAAATTTAAGGGTAATTTTCATCAGATTTTTTTTAATTAATTTATTTTTGTTACAGGTGTTTCTCCTTCTTCCCCCATTGACACCTTCCTCCCGTCCCCCCCGCCCCAGCATTGTTGCCTATGTTCATTGATTACACATACATGCATACACGTTCTTTGGTTTATCTCTTCCCTCTCCCCAGCTCCCCTCCTCTGAGGTTTGTCAGTCTGAACCCTACTTCTATGTCTCTGGGTCTATTTTGTTCATTATATTCCACAAATAAGCGAGATTATGTGATATTTGTCTTTCTCTGCTTGGCTTGTTTCGCTTAGGATAATACTTTCCAGGTCCCTCCTTGTCTTATCAAAGGATAAGAGATCTCTCTTTCTTACAGCTGCATAGTACTCCATCATGTACATGCACCACAGCTTTTTCATCCATTCGTCTACTGATGGACATTTGGGCCGTTTCCAGATCTTAGCTACTGTAAATAGTGCTGCTATGAACATGGGGGTACATGTATTCTTTCTGATGGGTGTTTCAGGCTTCTTAGTGTATATTCCTAGAAGTGGAATCACTGGGCCAAATGGCAGTTCCATTTTTAATTTTTTGAGGAAACACCATATTGTTTTCCATAGTGGCTGCACCAGTCTGCATTCCCACCAGCAGTGCACTAGAGTCCCCTTTTCATGTGTGACGATTCGTTGATGATGGCCATTCGGGCAGGTGTGAGGCGATACCTCACTGTTTTTTTAATTTGCATCTCTCTGACGATCACTGAGGTTGAACATTTTTTTATATGTCTCTCAGTCATTTGTATGTCCTATTTGGAAATATGTTTATTTAGGTCCTCTGCCCATTATTTAATTGAATTTTTTGTCTTCCTTTTGTTGAGTTGAATGAATACACTACATATTTTGAAAATTAACCCTTTATCTGATGTATCATTGGCAATTATGCTCTCCCATACAGTGGGTTGCCTTTCCATTTTGATGCTTGTTTCTTTTGCTGTGCAGACGATTTTGTTTGATGTAGTCCCATGTGTTCATTTTCTCCTTGGTTTCTGTTGCCTTAGGTGATGTGTCAGTGAAAATTCCGCTGAGTATGATGTCTGAAATTTTGTTGCCTACAGTTTCTTCTAGGATTTTTATGGATTCATGAGTCACATTTAAGTCCTTTATCCATTTTGAGTTTATTCTTGTGTATGTTGTAAATTGATGGTCTAGTTTCATTTTTTTTTTTCATGTAGCTGTCCAATTTTCCCAACACCATTTATTAAAGAGGCTGTCTTTACTCCACTGTATGCTCTTGCCACCTTTGTCAAATATTAATTGAGCATGTTGCCTTGGGTCCATTTCTGGGTTCTCTGTTCTGTTCCACTGGTCTATATGCCTGTTCTTGTGCCAGTACGGGGCTGTTTTGATTACAGTGGCTTTGTAGTATAACCTGAAATCTGATATTGTGATCCCTCCTACTTTGTCTTTCTTTTTCAAGATTGCTGTGGTTATTCGGGGTCTTATTTGGTTCCATATAGACTTTCGAAGTATTTGTTCTAGTTCTGTGAAATATGTTGTTGGTATTTTAATGGGGATTTCATTGAATCTATAGATTGCTTTGGGTAGGATGGACATTTTAATTATGTTAATTCTTCCAATTCATGAACATGATATATGCTTCCACTTTTTTATATATTCCTCTATTTCTTTTTTCAATATCCTATAGTTTTTTGGGAATAGGTCCTTTACTTTACTTCTTTGGTTAAGTTTATTCCTAAGTATCTTAGTTTTTTTGCTGCAATGGTAAATGAAATTGTTTTTTGTTTTTTTTGTTGTTGTTGTTGTTGTTGTTTTTAGTTTTTCTGTGAGTTCATTATTGGTGTATAAGAATGCCATCAAGCCCAGCCAGTGTGGCTCAGTGGTTGAGCATTGACCCATGCACCAAGAGGTTGCTGGTTCGATTCCCAGTCAGGGCACATGCGCAGGTTGTGGGCCAAATCCCCAGTCAGGGGGCATGCAGGAGGCAGCCAATCAATGTTCTCTCTCTCCCTCTCCCTACTTCCCTAAAGATCAATTAAAAAAATAATTAAGGGAACTGAAAAATGGCGGCGGAGTGAACGGAGCTACACAGACCGTCTCCCAGAACCAAACTGGAACTACAACTATAACACAGACACATCGACAGGAAAAACCAACAGAAAAGCAGCTTGCGAGGACCATACAACGAGGGACACTGACTCCATCCCGGTAGGCTTGCGAAGGCGCGAGACGGGGCTGGGAGCCCAGGTCGGCAGCTTGGCAGCGGCCTCAGCTGGGAGCAGCGCCCTCGGGGTACACTCCCAGGCGGCCCCACAGCGCAGCCGGGACAGAGGCTGAAACAGCCACAGCCACTCACCTTGGGCTCCGGCAGAGGGAGGGCGGACTGGACTGGAGCTGTGTCGGGACACTCGGGGTTTGGAGGGCGCTCAGAGCTTTGGCTGAGTGCAGCCACTCAGGACGGTGGCCACATTGCTCCTTCCCAGGGCTCTGAGGAGAGGCAGCAGCCCCTCCCTCGGAGATCCAACCCCACCCTGTGGGCCATTGAAGTGCTAATTGAGGCTCACTAACAACCAGCATCTGCCCCACCCTCGTGAAATCCCCTGTGTTCTGAGCACCTGAGGGAGTTTTTCAATCAACTGACAACCCAAAACTCATCAAGTACTGTAACCTAGACTGCTAGCCTCCAGGCAAAAAGCTAGAGGATAACAGTACCTTTCCTGGGCTGGCAACTTTAACCAGGAAAGTAAGACTTGACAGTGGTGTTCAACGTGGGTTCTCCCTCGCTCATCTAACCACAGGAGAGGGAGCCACGAACAGCAGAACACCAACACCCACAGGGAAAACTTGACAGGCTCCAAAGCCCACAGTGATAGCCAAAATGGTGAGACACAGAAACAGAAGCCAAATGAAAGAGCAAGAGACCTCCACCGAAGATGAGATCAATGTGGAGCAATTAGGCATGTTAACAGAGCTAGAATTCAGAGCCATGATCTTGAGGAAGCTGAACAGCATGAGTAAGGACATAGAGACACTGAAAACAAGCCAATTGGAAATTAAAAACCAACAAGAAGAGATAAAAAAAATGACATATCAGAAATGAAAAACACATTAGAAGGTTTAAAAAGCAGAGTAGAGGAAGCTGAGGACCGGATCAGTGAATTAGAAGACAGGATAGAAAAAATCAACCAATCAGAAAAACAAAAGGAAAAAAACTATTAAAAAACAGGAAGACAGCTTAAGAGAACTATGGGACAACTGGAAACGTAATAATATTCGCATCATAGGAGTCCCTGAAGAAGAAGAAAATGAGCAAGGGATAGAGAATATATTCAAAAAAATAGTGAGAGAAAACTTCCCTAATTTGGTGAAGGAAGAAGGCATTCAAGTTCAAGAAGCACAGAGAGTCCCAAGTAAGAAGAACCCAAACAGGCCCACACAAAGACACACAGTAATTAAAATGCCACAAATTAAAGACAAAGAGAGAATCCTAAAAGCAGCAAGAGATAAGCAACAGGTTACCTGCAAAGGGAACCCCATAAGGCTCTCAGCTGACTTCTCACAAGAAACACTACAGGCCAGAAGGGAATGGCATGAAGTAATCAAAGTCATGAAAAATAAGAATCTGAATCCAAGACTACTCTACCCAGCAAGGCTATCATTCAAAATAGAAGATCAAATAAGGAGCTTCCCAGACAAAAAAAGGCTAAGGGAATACATTAGCACCAAACCAGCACTGCAAGAAATGTTAAAAGGACTGCTGTAATTAGCAGTAGAAATGGGAAGAAAAATAGAACCACACTAAACAAAAATGGCAATAAATAAGTACATATCAATAATCACCTTAAACGTAAATGGATTGAATGCTCCTATAAAAAGACACAGAGTAGCTGATTGGATAAGAAAGCATGACTCATCTATATATTGTTTACAAGAGACCCACCTCTCAACAAAAGACTCACATAGGTTGAAAGTGAAGGGATGGAAAAAAATTTTCCAAACAAATGGAAAGCAAAAAAAAGCTGGGGTAGCAATTCTCATATCTGATAAAATAGATTTCAAAATGAACACCATAACTAGAGACAAAGAAGGCCACTATATAATATTGAAAGGATCTATCCAACAGGAAGATATAACCTTGATAAACATATATGCACCCAATATAGGAGCACCAAAATATATTAAAAATCTTCTGGAGGACTTCCAAGGAGAAATCGACAACAATACAATCATAGCAGGGGACTTCAACACCCCGTTGACAGCACTGGATAGATCCTCTAGGCAAAAAAATTAGCAAGGAAACAGAGACTCTAAATGAAGCACTAGACCAAATGGATTTAATAGATATCTACAGAGAATTACACCCCAAAACTACAGAATACACATTCTTATCAAGTGCACATGGGACATTCTCAAAGATAGACCACATGATAGGACACAAACTAAATCTCTACAAGTTCAAGAAGATTGAAATCATATCAAGCATCTTCTCAGATCACAATGGCATGAAACTAGAAATCAATTGCAACAAGAACATGCAAAGACATTTCAACACATGGATGCTAAATAGCATGTTATTAAACAATGAATGGGTCACTGAGGAGATCAAGGAAGAAATTAAAAACTTCCTGGAAACCAATGAAAATGAACACACAACAACACAAAATCTATGGGATGCAGCGAAAGCAGTTCTGAGAGGGAAGTTCATAGCACTACAGGCCTACCTCAAAAAACAAGAAAAATTTCTAATTGACTGTCTAACTTCACAACTTAAAGAATTAGAAAGCAAACAAAAAGAAAACCCCAGAGCAAGTAGAAGGAAGGAAATAGTAAAGATCAGAGCAAAAATAAATGACATAGAGACCAAAAAAACAATTCAAAGGATCAATGAAACAAAGAGCTGGTTTTTCGAAAAGATAAACAAGATTGATGGACCCTTAGCTAGACTCACCAAGAAACAAAGAGAGAGAACCCAAATACACAAAATCAGAAATGAAAGAGAAGTAACAACCAACACCATGGAAATACAAAAGATCGTTAACAACTACTATGAACAACTATATGGCAACAAATTCGACAATCTAAGCGAAATGGACAAATTTCTAGAAACGCACAGTCTCCCAAAACTATTCCCGGAAGAGATAGAAAACTTGAACAGACCAATAACAACTAAGGAAATTGAAGAGGTAATGAAGACTCTCCCAGCAAACAAAAGCCCAGGCCCAGATGGCTTCACGGGGGAGTTTTACCGAACATTCAAAAAAGAACTAACACCCATTCTCCTCAAACTATTTCAAAAAATTCAAGAGGAAGGAAGACTTCCAAACATGTTCTATGAGGCCAGCATAATTCTAATTCCAAAACCAGAAAAAGACACTACGAAGAAACAAAACTACAGGCCAATATCCCTGATGAACATAGATGCCAAAATCCTGAACAAAATATTAGCAAACCAGATCCAGAAATACATCAAAAAAATTATTCACCATGACCAAGTGGGATTCATTCCAGGGATGCAAGGCTGGTACAATATTCGCAAATCAATAAACATGATACACCACATAAACAAAATGAAGAATAAAAACCACATGATCATATCAGTAGATGCTGAAAAAGCATTCGACAAAATCCAGCATCCATTTCTGATAAAAACGCTCAGCAATGTAGGAATAGAGGGATCATATCTTGACATAGTAAAGGCCATATATGAAAGACCTACAGCCAACATCATACTCAATGGACAGAAACTAAAAACATTTCCATTATGAACAGGAACAAGACAGGGATGTCCACTTTCGCCACTCTTATTTAACATTGTACTGGAAGTCTTAGCCACAGCAATCAGACATGAAGAAAAAATAAAAGGGATCCAAATTGGAAAGGAGGAAGTGAAACTGTCATTATTTGCAGATGACATGATATTGTACATAGAAAACCCTAAAGACTCCATCAAAAATCTATTAGACTTAATAAATGAATTTGGCAAAGTAGCAGGATACAAAATTAACGTCAAGAAATCGACGGCATTCTTGTACATCAATGATGAACTCACAGAAAGAGAAACTGAAAAAACAATCCCATTTACCATCGTGCCAAAAAAATTACGATACCTAGGAATAAACTTAACCAAAGAAGTAAAGGACCTATTTGCAGAAAACTACAGGTCATTGAAAAAGGAAATAGAAGAAGATATAAAAAAGTGGAAGCACATACCCTGTTCATGGATTGGAAGAATTAACATAATTAAAATGTCCATACTACCCAAAGCAATCTATAGATTCAATGAAATCCCCATCAAAATACCAACGACATATTTCATAGAACTAGAACAAATACTTCAAAAGTTCATATGGAACCAAAAAAGACCCCGAATAGCCACAGCAATCTTGAAAAAGAAGAACAAAGTAGGTGGGATCACAATACCAGATATCAGGTTATACTACAAAGCGACTGTAACCAAAACAGCCTGGTACTGGCACAAGAACAGGCATATAGACCAGTGGAACAGAACTGAAAACCCAGAAATGGACCCAAGGCAATACGCTCAATTAATATTTGACAAAGGTGGCAAGAGCATACAGTGGAGTAAAGACAGCCTCTTTAATAAATGGTGTTGGGAAAACTGGACAGCCACATGCAAAAAAATGAAACTAGATCATCAACTTACACCATACACAAAAATAAACTCAAAATGGATAAAAGACTTCAATGTGACCCGTGAATCCATAAAAATTCTAGAAGAAAATGTAGGCAACAATATTTCGGACATCATACGGAGCAGAATTTTCACTGATACATCACCTAAGGCAACAGAAATAAAGGAGAAAATGAACACATGGGACTACATCAAACTATAAAGCTTCTGCACAGCAAAAGAAACAATCATCAAAATGGAAAGGCAACCCACTGTATGGGAGAACATCATTGCCAATGATGTATCAGATAAGGGGTTAATTTCCAATATATATATAGAGTGCTCATACAACTCCACAAAAGGAAGACAAAGAACCCAATTAAAAAATGGGCAGAGGAGCTGAATAGACACCTCTCCAAACAGGACATACAAATGGCCAAAAGACATATGAAGAAATGCTCAACATCACTAATCATCAGAGAGATGCAAATTAAAACAACAATGAGGTATCACCTCACACCTGTCAGAATGGCCGCCATCAACAAATCATCAAACAACAAGTGTTGGCGAGGGTGTGGAGAAAAGGGGACTCTAATACACTGCTGGTGGGAATGCAGACTGGTGCAGCCGCTATGGAAAACAATATGGTGCTACCTCAAAAAATTAAAAATTGAACTTCCATTTGACCCAGTGATCCCACTGCTGGGAATATACCCTAAGAAGCCTGAAACACCAATCAGGAAGAATATATGTACCCCCATGTTCATAGCAGCACTATTTACAATAGCTAAGATCTGGAAACAGCCCAAGTGTCCACCAGTAGACGAATGGATAAAAAAGCTGTGGTACATATACACAATGGAGTACTATGCAGCGGTAAGAAAGAAAGATCTCTTATTCTTTGAGACTACATGGAGGGACCTGGAAAGTATTACCCTAAGTGAAAGAAGCCAAGCAGAAAAAGACAAATACCACATGATCTCACTTATATACGGAATATAATGAACATAACAGTCTGAGGAATACAGTAGACCCAGACACACTGAACTAGGGCACAGACTGACATCCCTCAGAAGAGGGGATGGGGGGATGGGGGGGTGGGAAGAGATAAACCACAGAACTTATATGCATGTATGCATGACCAATGGACATGGACAACTAAGCCGGGGACGGGGCGGAGGTGGGATGGGGTGGGGGGTGCCAATGGGGTAAAAAGGTAAAATATCTGTAACAAAAAAATAAATAAAAATTTATAAAAAAAAAATTAATAATAATTAAGAAAAAAAGAATGCCATTGATTTCTTGATCTTAATTTTGTATCCTGCTACTTTGCCAAATTCATTTACTAAGTCTAGTAGATTTTTGATGGAGTCTTTAGGGTTTTCTAATTATAATATCATGTCATCTGCTAATAATGACAGTTTCACTTTCTCCTTTCTAATTTGGATCCCTTTTACTTTATCTTCCTGTCTGATTGCTGTGGCTAAGACTTCCACTACTATGTTAAATAAGAGTGGTGAAAGTGGGCATCCCTGTCTTGTTCCTATTTTTAAGGGAAATGCTTTTAGTTTTTGCCCATTGAGTATGATGTTGGCTGTAGGTTTTTCATATATGGCCTTTATTATGTCAAGATATGTTGTCTTTATTCCCACATTGCTGAGAGTTTTTATCAGAAATGGGTGCTGGATTTTGTCAAATGCTTTTTCAGCATCTATTGATATGATCATATGGTTTTTATCTTTCCTTTTGTTTATGTGGTATATCACATTTATTGATTTGCAAATATTGTACTATCCTTGCATCCCTGGGATGAATCCCACTTGATCATGATGAATAATTGTTTTAATGTATTGCTGGATCTTATTTGCTAATATTTTGTTAAGAATTTTGGCATCTATGTTCATCAGAAATATTGGCCTATAGTTTTTTTTTCTTTGTAGTGTCTTTATCTGGTTTTGGAATTAGAATTATGCTGGCCTCATTAAATGAGTTCGGAAGTCTTCCTTCTTGAATTTTTTGGAATAGTCTGAGGCGAATTGTTCACAGTATTTTTTAACGATCCTTTGTATTTCTGTGGTGTCAGTTGTTATTTCTCCTCTTTCATTTCTAATTTTATTTATTTGGGTCCTTTCTCTTTGTTTTTTGGTGAGTCTAGCTAAGGGTCCATCAATCTTGTTTATCTTTCCAAAGAACCACCTCTTTGTTTCATTGATCTATTAAATTGTTTTTTTAGTCTCTATGTCATTTATTTCTGCTCTGACCTTTACTATTTCTTTCCTTCTACTTGCTCTAGTTTGTGTTTTTTTTTCTTTTTTGTTTGTTTACTTTTATGTTCTTTAAGTTGAAGGGTAGTCAACTAGAAATTTTTATTGCTTCTTGAGGTAGGCCTGTAGTGCTATGAACTTCCCTCTCAGAACTGCTTTTGCTGCATCCCATAGATTTTGTTTTGTTGTGTGTTCATTTTCATTGGTTTCCTGGATGTTTTAAATTTCTTCCTTGATCTCCTTGGTAACCCATTCATTGTTTAATAACATGCTATTTAGCCTCCACATGTTTGAGTGTTTTTGTTGTTACTGATTTCTGGTTTCATGCCATTGTAATCTCAGAAGATGCTTGATATGATTTCAATCTATTTGAACTTGTAGAGACTTAGTTTGTGTCTTAATATGTGGTCTATTTTTGAGAATGTCCCATGTGCACTTGAGAAAAATGTGAATTCTGCAATTTTGAGGCATAATTCTCTGTAGATATCTATTAAATCCATTTGATCTAGTACATCATTTAGAGTCTCTGTTTCCTTGTTAATTTTTTGTGTAAAGCATCTATCCAGTAATGTTAGTAGGGTATTGAATTCCCCTGTTATGATTGTATTGCTGTTGATTTCTCCTTTGAAGTCCTCCAGAAGTTTTAAAATGTATTTTGGTGCTCCTATGTTGGGTGCATATATGTTTACCAAGGTTATACCTCCTATTGGATATATCCTTTCAATATTATGTAGTGGCCATGTTTGTCTCTAGTTATGGCCTTCATTTTGAAGTCTATTTTATCAGGGATGAGTATTGCTACCCTGGCTTTTTTTCCTTTCCATTTGCTTGGAAGATTTTTTTTTCAGCCCTTCACTTTCAACCTATGTGAGTCTTTTGTTGTATCATGCTTTCTTATCCATTTAGCTACTCTATCTTTTGATCAGAGTGTTTAATCCATTTACATTAAAGGCTATTATTGATATGTACTTATTTATTGCCATTTTTTATTATGGTTATGTTTCTCTTCCTGTTTCTTCTGCTTATTACAGCAGTCCTTTTAACATTTCTTGCAGTGCTGGTTTGGTGCTAATGTATTTTCTTAGCCTTTTTTGTCTGGGAAGCTCTATTTCACCTTCTATTTGGAATGATAGCCTTGCTGGATAGAGTAGTCTTGGATTCAAATACTTGTTTTTCATTACCTTGATTACTTCATGCCATTCCCTTCTGGCCTGTAGTGTTTCTGTTGAGAAATCAGCTGATAGCCTCATGGGGGTTTCTTTGTAGGTAACTTCTTGCTTATCTCTTGCTGCCTTTAGGATTCTCTCTTTGTCTTTAATTTTGGGCGTTTAAATTATTATATGTCTTGGTGTGGGCCTCTTTGGGCTCTTCTTACTTGGGCTCTCTGTGCTTCTTGAACTTGTATGCCTTTTTCTTTCACCAAGTTAGGAAAGTTTTCTGTCACTATTTCTTCAAATCTATTCTCTAACCCTTGCTCATTTTCTTCTTCTTCTGGAAATCCTATGATGCAGATGTTGTTACACTTCATATTGTCCCACAGTTCTCTTAAGCTTTCTTCCTGTTTTTAAATTGTTTTTTTCTTTTTGGTTCTCTGATTGGGTGATTTTATTTACCCTGTCTTCTAGTTCACTGATCCAATCCTTGGCTTCCTCTACTCTGCTAGTTATTCCTTCCAATGTGTTCTTTATTTCTATGTCATTCTTCATTTCTGCTTGGTGGTTTTTCATTTCCAATTGGTTAATTTTCAATGTTTCTATGTCTGTGTTCATACTGTTGCGTTTCCTCATTATCATTACTCTGAACTCTACCTCTGATATCTTGCTTAATCACATTTCATTTATCTCTTCTTCTGTAGAATTCTCTTGTTCTTTCATTTGGGATTTGTTTATTTGTTTCACCATTTTAGCTGTCTCAGTGGGTTTTGGAGCCTACCAAATTTTCCCTGTGGGTGTTGGTTTTCTGAGCTTGTGGCTCCCTCTATTGGGTTTTGATGAGTGTGGGAGGTCCCAGGTTAAACACCATTGTCAAGTCTTACTTTCCTGGGTAGATTTTCAGACCAATCAAAGGTTCAGTTATCCTCCATTTTTTTGCTTGGAGGCTACTGGTCTCAGTTACTTGATGAGCCTTTGGTTGTAGTCCTCAACTGAATAAAAAATCCCTCTGGTGTAAGTGGATTTCCAGTGGGTGGGGCACTTACTTGCTATCAGACTCTAGATCAGTGGTTCTCAACCTTCCTAATGCCGTGACCCTTTAATGCAGTTACTCATGTTGTATGTGGGCATATCTGCATGTGGGCACACCTGCCTGGAGACAGATAGAGGAGCGGTGTCTCAGTTCCTAAGACCATCAGAAATATGTTTTCTGATGGTCTTAGGCGACCCCTGTGAAAGGGTCGTTTGACCTCCAAAGGGGTCATGACCCATAGGTTGAGAACCGCTGCTCTAGATGTTAATGAGCCTCACTTTGGATTTCTCTGTTCTGGCCTTATTGTGTTAATTTCCTGAGGAAGGGCCTGTTGCTTCTCCCCAGGGCTCTGGGAAGGGGCTGTTTGAGTAAGATGGCTACTGTCTTATGAGGGAGTGATTCAGCATCAAACTCCTGGTGTCTGTTCCAGCTCTCTCCTGAGCCAGGAGCCCTAGACTTTCTTCACACAGTTCCAGCCCAGTCTGCCCTCCCTCTGCAGGAGCCCAAGTTGAGTGGCTTTAGCTGATTTAGTGCTCTGGCCCTTCAGGGACCTGGCTGCTCAATGCTAAAACAGCCCTCAGCTGCTATTGGTGGGCTCCCAGCTCATCCTCTCGCACCTCCACAGTTCCTACTATGCTCGATTTGTTGTCCTCTTTCTGTCCCTGGTTATAAAGTTTCTCTTCAGCTGCTTTTCAGTTGGTTCTTCCTGATGATTTGTAATTTAGTTGTAATTCCAGGTTGGTCCCGGGAGACAGTCTGTGCAGCTTCCTTTCACTCTGTTGCCATATTTTTTCTCCCTTGTCAGACTAGTTTTATTTATATGTATTTTTTGGGCATATGATACTATAATTGCTTTAGCATCTGATGCCCTTTCCTGTATAGGAAACTCTTCCCTACTTTATAAGACAGAGTCCACCTACCTTTAGAGAGGTTGAAGTGACAAGATATTTTCCCTGCTTCACTTGCAAGTAGGGCACAGAACATGAGTCTTTGAATACATTTTAATGATGGAAGGAAGTGGGGACTGTGTGGAGTTCATTCTGCAAAGGCACCAATAGCACAGGGACATCTTATTTCCTGAGGTAACAATAGCACAGTGACAACATGAAGGATAAATGTGCAGGGTCTGTGGTGTTGGTAATATTGTCCATGATATTTGGGACCAAGAGTTGTGACCACAGTGCCTGCATGGAGTGAGTGGGGTGGCCTTTCCAGTCACACAACTCCTAACCTACTTCTATAACCCCGGATGTGAAGGTCACTCATAATCCTTTTAGTGCCCTGGATGCTGTGGCTCATTGGTTGGAGCATTGGTCTATGCACCAAATGGCCTCACCTTTGATTCTGGGTCAAGGGCATGTACCTGGGTTTCAGATTCAATCCCCAGCAGGGCCACCTTCAGGAATCAACCAATCGATATGTCTCTCTCACACTAATATTTTTCTCTATATATCTTCCTCCATCCCTCCCTTCCGTTCTCTCTTAAAATCAATGGAAAAAATATCCTCAGGTGAGGATTAACAACAACAACAAAAAAACCTTTTTATTAATTTTTTTGGTCTTGAATTCGTCTGATTTGATTTCTGATGGTTGGAACTCAAAATCTTGATATGCATACAGGTGAACATTAGAAGCTAATGCCCATGCAAAACGCAACACTACTTCTTTAAATGTTGATTTAACTCACAAATGAAGCCATCCGGATATGTAGTTTTCATTATAAAAAGTTGTTTAAATACATTTTTTGTTGTTGTTCACCTACATGGCTATTTAAAATTTTATTTCTTCTGATATCAATTTTGGTTATAAATATATATACACACATATATATACATATATGTATACATATGTATGTATATATACATATGTATACATATATATACATATGTATATATATATTTAAAATCTTTTATTTTTCTAAGATATTGGAATTATTTACATTAAATTGCTCATAATATTCACATATTATCTTTTAAATGTCTGTAGGATCTGTGCTATGTCTTCTTCAATTTCTATCATTGTTCTAGGATCTGTGCTATGTCTTCTTCAATTTCTATCATTGTTCATCTGTACCTTTTCTTTTGTCTTGATCGGTCTATCTAGAGTTTTATTGATTTCATTCATCTGGCCAAAGAACAACTTTTGGTTTTATTGATTTTCACTACAGTTTGTATATTTCTATTTTTATAGATTCTACTCTTTACTACTTCTTTCCTTCTACTTATCTGGATTTAATCTGACTTCCTCCTTTTAGATTCTTAAGGCATAAGCTTATATATTTTATTTTAGACCCTCCACCCCAAAATAAACAGCTAAGGTTATACATTACTTCTAAATAATTGCTTCAGCTCTATCTGACAAATGTGGTATGTTGTGTTTTCATATTCATTTAATTTTAACTACTTTGGATTTTCTCTTCTGGTCTCTTTTTTGTTCTATGAGTTTCTCAGATGTATTTTCCCAAAATATTTGGGGATTTTTCTGATACTTTTCTTATTATTGATTTCTATTATATTATGAATATATTCTGTATGATTCCAGTCCCTTTAAATATTTTCACACTTCTTCAATGTCTCAACATGTTATCTATCTTGGTAAATGTCCTATGTGCAATCGGAAAGGTATTCTGCTGCTATTGGAAAAGTGTTCAATAAATGCCAATTAAGTCCCATTGATTGATGATGTTACTAAAGATTTCTATAAAGCGATAAATTTTATATTTGTTCTATCAATGACTAAGAGAGAACTCTAGAATCTTCAACTATATTTTGTATTTGTCCTTTTTTTAAAAAAAAATTCTACCAGTATTTGCTTTATGTACTTTAAGGATCTATTTTTAGGTACATACATGTTTGTTTGTTTTTTAAGATTTGAACATTGCATCATTTAAAAAGTTCTCTTATCTCTGCTAATATTCCTTCTACTGAAATTACTGATATTAACATAGTCATGTCAGTCTCCTTTTAATTAGTTTCTGCATGATATAGCTTCTCTTTTTATTTTAAGCTATTTGTATCATTATTGTTGAAGTAAGTTTCTTATTGATAGGTATTCATCTTTGGTATTCAGGAACAAAAAATAGAATTCCAAGGAATTCTGGAGAAGTCCTTAAATGTTATCCTATATTTTTACAATAGATTTTTTGCTAAAGTACATATTTATACATTTTTTCAATAATTTATAGAAATGATCTCAGCCTGATATAGACACTTGATAATAGAAAATATTTTAAAAGGGTATATTAACACAAAATGCCACATAAAAATCACTTACAAAATTGAAAAATATATCATAAAATTTAATATCTAAAATGCATTATTCTTTTAAAAAATTAAAATGTCCAAAGTATCAAGTGTCCTATACACTAGTCTTTACCTTTTATTCACGATAAATATTGCAAATATAGAAAATGTTCTTCCATTTTTGCCTTGATGTTAGTTTAACTATTAAGAGTGCATCCAAAGCATCTGCAAATTAGTTTGAGGATACATTTTCCTTCATATAAGATTATTTATTTTTTTAATAATACGCATATTTTGTTTTCTTGCCTTGGTTTTGGTTTTGCCATAGAAATTGATACTCTTTCCGCTAATTTAGATTTTAGCTCAATTTCTAATTTACTTAAACAGTGTTCCACTCCATTCACACATTCTTTTCTTTGTATTTATTCTATCGAAGTAGTTACCAAGAACCACAGGCTGTAGTGATTATTAAAACATCGGAACATCCAGTGGATGCGATGGGGCATCTGGATCACTTGTCAGTCAGCAGTGCTGCACAGGCACATGTGCCTAAATGCAAACCAAAGGGTCATTTTTCATTCAGAAGTTGTTCTGAATACCACTCGCAGGGTTCATGTGCAGTCTGCTATGTATATGATCTTATTAATAATCACTCCATTTGCAAGAAGAATTCACTGTTGGCAGAAGACAGGGCCACAAACACAAATTGACATCACGGCAACAGCTGCGTCTAAGACTAACCGATTGGCCTGCAGCTGCTTCTCGCCCACCTGTTTATGCCCCGCCCCTGTCGATGTGCATTTCAGCCTCGGACTCTGCCTGTCACTGTTTCCTGTCCTTGCTTTGGAGCTGACATCAGTGGATCCTTCAGAACAAGTAGTGTCTCCATGTTTATTTTTAAGCTTTAATATGCACCCAAGATTTACACTTTTCCAGTTTTCCCCATTTCTTGACTATTATTTCAGTATTATAATTTGGAGTAAGATATAAATGTCCCAAAAATGCAGGAAAGGAGTTTTCTCATGGACCATTAATGATATACTTGGGTCTTGCTTTTTCATCAAGTCTGATAATCTCTGGTTTTTCATTGATATGTTAGGCCATTTATATTTAATAGAATTGTTAATGAGGTGAATTTAAGTCTACCATCTTGGATTTGTTTTATCTCTCTTCTATATATTCTTTGCTTCTTTTTTCCTACTTTTTTAAAATCAATTGAGTATTTTTTTTTTTTTGTATTCCATTTTATTTCTACATTGAACTTACTAGGGATACCTCTATTGTATTTTTTTAGTGATGTCTTATGGTTTGTCAAGTGTATCTTTTCCTTCTTACAGGCTACTTTCAAATTATATCAATATAAGTATCTTAGAATAGTATACTTCCACTTCCTCCACCCGTCTTCCCATCATTTGTGCTACCATGACCATAGATTTTAATTCTAAGATATTTTTAACCACACTGCTGTCTATATCTATATATGTATCTGTATCTTGATCTTAATCTATACTCATATTCTTTAAAAAAAAATACTATCTTTTCATTTAAAAAAAAACTATTGTATAATTACTCATCTATTTTCCATTTTTGGTGCTCCTCATCCCTTTTTATACATCCGATTTTCAATCGGGTGGTGTTTTCTTTTTATCTAAAAGACTCTCATATTCAGTGTAGCCTTTGAACATGCGGTCTGTTGGCATGGGTCTTGTCAGCTTGCCCGCAGTCACAGGCTGGGTGAAGCCACAGAGGTATAGACCTGGCAGTCCCGAGGAGGGGACCCGCGGGGTAACTGGAGAACGCTTCTCAGAGGAGGTGACAAGTAACTGGATTTTGACAAAAATAACATAGAAAGCCATCTGGGGAAAAAAAAAAAAAAAAAAGACAGTCATCCGTATGTGAGTACATATCTAAACAAATAGTTTGACAGTTTTCAAAAAAAGCAGTGTGGTCCCAGTTAACGGTCACTGGCCAGGGGCCTGGTTCGGAGCCGTCCAGTGGCTGCGAAGCTTAGGGAAGCCACTCCAGACACCATCTGTGCTTCAACAAAGGTGCTCAGACCAGGCGCGTTTCCGGGGTGCAGGACCTGCGGTCCTGCGGGTGGGCTGAGAGGCGCACCCTTCCCCACCGTGGAAGGAGCTGGCTGGCTCCGCGGCGGCTGAGCAGTTCAGGGCAAGCGTGATAAACTCCCTGCGACACCTGATTCCCAGCAGCTGGACGGCTTCTGAGGCTCTGGGCTCTGAGCACGCGCCAGGTACCAGGGACCCTCCCACTGGGTGTCCTGAGTGATGGCGACGAGGCTGTGGCGGACGTGCACAGCTGTGGGACCTGGGCCTGGATGCCTCACCAGCACCCCTCTGGGGCCGTCCCTCAGGCAATGCACTCGTCCGACGTCCGACTTCGAAGCCAGATTCTTGGGTCAGGTCCCACCTGTGCGTGCCCCAAACAACCCCTTGAACTTGTCCCTCCTCCACCCACCCCCGCAGACGTGTTCCCTAATGCCCTTAAACTTGTCCCTAAACCAGTAAACAGAACCTCGGTAACACATAAACATGATTTATAAAAACAAATCTTCCCCCAAATCTGCGTGGAGAAGCAGAGTTACGGAGCTGTAAGCACAGAGGAAGGACCATGATTAATAGGGCCCACATCTGCACAGGGTGGACACGGCTGGGTCACCGCAGCCTCTCCTCAGAGGGTGAGCGCTAGACAGACGAAAGGTCCATCCTCCCAGAGCCTCCTGTGTGCCACGCACCGCGCCAAGTGCTTCCCGCCGCTCCACCTCCCCCACATGCATAACCAGCCGAAGGGCGGGGCCCTTTACATCTGCATGTTCTAGATGCGAGAGGGAGGTTTAAAAGAGCCAAGTAATGTAGACAAGGTCACAGAGCCCGGGCACGAAAGAGCTGGGGACAGGCCGCAGAAATGGAGAGAAGAACATGGACGTGGATGACTAGGATTCATACAGATGGACAAATACACGGACGACAATTCAGCCAAACAAAAAGCAGTCCTAGGCCTGGTTTGTCGAACTAGGGTGTGTCCACTGACTGGTTTAATTAGTGTTAATTCTCTACTGTACTTTCTTGTGTAGGCACAACCCGGCCACCACGTCTAGACGTGGAGACTGGGAGACACCACTTTAGACCAGCGGGAACAATAACTGGGAGATGCTGGGGTGGGGAGAGGCGCATCATCTCGGAGAGCCCCAGGGGAGAGACTGCTCAGGCCGCATGTATCATGTTCGGACAGGTCCTGGGCCAGGCTGGGAGTTCCACCAGGGCAGAACCGGTGTGTCCCTGGGGGGCTTCTGAGATGCTAATCAGAACCCTTCTCCTCTGAGTCCCCCAACAGATGAGGAGAAGGCCCCAGGGCCAGGGCGGGGTTGCGTATCAGCATGGTGTCGCAGGGCTGGAGTGTGTCTCGGGCCAACGCAAGGCTCCCTGTCATCCTCGGTCTAAGCTGCTGGCCACCTACCCAGCCAGCTGCTGCCAAGTCAAGGTGGGATCTGCACCCATTGTTCCTGAGGGTGGGGACAGTCAGGTCGCAGACGACCTGTGAGGAGGGGGTTTTGCCACACGGCAGAGGGGCCGAGAGCACCTGCGCCCCGTGGAGAGAGCAGTCCCCGGGAGAACCAGGGCAGACCGCTGGGAACGGCAAGCCTTTCACAGCTGACCACCACCCTTGGACACCCGTGTCCTCCACCTTCTCCGTAGGCAAGTCACCTCTCTGGCCACAGGAAGGATGGGACGAAGGAACGTAGGGCAGTTACTTTCCCAAAACTTCCAGGGCAAAGTCGATGTCGTTCTGGCCGGCAGAGACACGAAGAACAGGGAAGGACCGCTTCCCGTGGCGGATCGCATGTGGCCTCCATCACAGCCCTGCGCCCACACCCTTGCGGTGGGCAGAGTGGGTGGGATATGCTTCCCAGGCTCTTGGCTGGGAGGAGCTCCCAGCCGACGGCCTGGGCATGGAACTGGCCGTGCATCCTTCCCGAGACCGGGACTTGAGAAGAACCATGTTTCTGCTGACCCTCTCGTGCTCTGGTCTCACCCTGAGGAAAGCATGCTCCTTTAGGTCTCTGGTCCGAAAAGAACGAGAGACCTGTGGGAGGAGCCCCGCCCGCCACTCTGGCTCAAAGGTGGCGCACAGTTGCCAAGCCCGTCCCAGATTAGCCAACCCCAGCGAACCCGCGCCAAGGCCTCCCCACACACTGCTGGTAACACAGCTGTTGAAGTCCCTGAGTTTTGGAGCTGTCTGCCATGCAGCAGCAGCTAGCTGATGCAGTCACCTCCGTCACTCGCCCGGGGTCCCGAGGGCCCAAAGAGCCCCTGAAATAGCACAGATGCTCAATAAGAGTTTGTCGTTTTAATTAACGAATCAAACAGACTTAAAAGCCACGCTCGCTCATAACTGGAATGCACTGTGGTTTTCAGGGAATAAAGACAAAGATTCAAGACAACAATCACTGTCTCGGAGTCACCAAGCACCCCGGGAGTCAGGCCTGGGAGGACCCGGCTACCTTTGCCCTCTCGAGAGGGAGCTGCCGTACCCCACACCAGGCTGCGGTGAGCCAGCCGCCTCCTTCGCCCACAGACTCTGTGGGATGGAGCGAACCAACGTGACGACGTGTTCATTGGGTTCTGCTGGCTGAACACACAGCCACCTCCCCAAGGGCCTGAGCCCGCAGGAGGTCGCCAGGGTGAAGCCAGCCCCGCCCTGCACCTCGTTTGTTCAGAGTCAGTTTCCCACACATCTGAGGGACACGTCTTCTCAGGCCGGCCCGTGCTGTCCCCCGGGCAGCTGCACCCCCATGTGAATGGCGACAGCTTGAGCTCGGCGGGAAGTCCTGCCGCTCTGAGGTGTGAGGGGAGGCGTGACCCGCACATATGCTCCCCCGCAGGCTCTGCCGATTGCTGCCTGCAGCTTCGGGAGCTGTGAACGCCCGTGCCTCTCCTTCCCGCCCCGAGACGCGCAAACCACGGACTCGCCCCGCGCCTCCTTCCCGCCCCGAGACGCACAAACCACGGACTCGCCCGCGCCCCTCCTTCCTGCCCCCAGATGCGCAAACCACGGACTCGCCCCGCGCCTCTCCTTCCCGCCCCAAGACGCGCAAACCACGGACTCGCCCCGCGCCTCCTTCCCGCCCCGAGACGCACAAACCACGGACTCGCCCCGCGCCTCTCCTTCCCGCCCCAAGATGCGCAAACCACGGACTCGCCCTGCGCCTCCTTCCCGCCCCAAGACGCGCAAACCACGGACTCGCCCCGCGCCTCCTTCCCGCCCCAAGACGCGCAAACCACGGACTCGCCCCGCGCCTCTCCTTCCCGCCCCAAGATGCGCAAACCACGGACTCGCCCCGCGCCTCTCCTTCCCGCCCCAAGATGCGCAGACGCACAGAATTGGGCTGCACGAGGCGGGGGGCGGAGGAGGATGTGGGCTGAGCGCTTTCCCCACTAGGCACGTGGGTGCGTGTCTGGGGATCTCAGCGCTGGTGCCTGAACGGCCTCCCTCCCTCTGGGGTGCCTTCCCACCACGGCAGTGTCAAGGTGTTCGGTTCTGTTGAAGGTTTTATCGGTGCGGACTACAAGGTGGAAGCTCTCCTGAAGGAAGCGGACACAAAGGATATCGAATCAGGCTGCACAAACTAAGAGACCGCCCGTCGCCCCGCAGGAAACACGGATGCATGGCCCATGCGCGTCCCACGCGGGGCTAAGGCTGCTCCGAGGGAGGCTGAGCCTGCAGTCCCCCAACCACGAATGAGCGTCTGTCTTGCAGGAGAGGACAGGAGCCTCGGAGATGCTGTTCTGCGGGGGGGGGAGGGAGGGGAGACAGAGGGAGGAGAAACTCTCGTCAAAATCTTTTTAGTGCACAAAACTAATTCTGCTCATCTTGGATTTGGTGAGCTGGATAATATTCTGTGCACGGCTCCTAAATGAATTATTAAATGTCAACTCAAGATGGCTTAACTAAAATACCCAATTTAATAACCAAAAGAAACTAAGGTAACAATAACCATTTTACAGGTGCACGCAGAATTGTCAAGTCAGACCCTTACAGACAAGCTTTTGGTGTGTTCACATAATCTACCTCGTATCTCATCTTCTGTCACTAAATACCCACTCTGGAGAGCACGTTCCATTTCAACAGAGATCATGCCTTCGGTGCAAGCGTTGCTATTCAGGGAGCCAGCAACCCCCCCCCCCCAAATATAAAGCTAAACAAGATCTGTCACAACCACCAGATCTTTATTAATGCATTCCTTGTGCTACTTCTGAATATTAATAAAAATTAATAATTAATTTTGCCTTTGGCATTGCAAGATATACTAGTTTTAATTAGTGTACTGTACTCCTATACAATTAAAAAATAATTGATGTCCACGCTTATTGGTGGTGTCTGTGATCTTCTTTTCTGTTGTTGTCAACAAAAGCCTTAAAAAACAAGTTGGAGAATGTAGTGCTGTCCACTTGATTTAAACACCCAAAATAACAGGCAAATCTTTTATGATGAAACAGAACAGTTTTCTGTTTAAATTATACACAAGTATATTAACTAGAAAGAGAAAATTAAAAGCTGATGGCTACAAGGAATAATGGAAAGTCTATAAAAATGTTTTATCTATCAACAAATCCGCCTGGAAGATCTCAGTGGTTGGCGCCACGTCTCCGCGGCAACACGGGAGGCCATCTCGGATGGGCTCGTGTCCGTTCCATGAGCATCTCACGCTGATGTTCTCTTGAAGCAGCCTGAGCGACTTAAATTCAGCGTATCATGTTCCTGCTCCACGACATCACTGTCACTGCGGCATGGGCTACTTTATCGTGGGGTGCTGAGGAGTCTCCCCCTCTTCCTCTTCCTCGCTTCACAGTGCAGTCTGCAGAGCGCAGGGGCTCGTTTATGGTTAAAGGGAGGAACCGTTCCCTTTGAACACATTCGTATCGGAATTCTGAGCAGAGGGTGGTGGCTGTTTTGAAGTGGAGGAATTTAAATCCCAGAGCCCATGTGTTTCTCTTTCTTAGAACCAGGATTCCTCTCTGTAAGAAGGGCGCATTGGACAACCGTGACTACACCTACGGTACCAAGAGGTGGTAGATGTGCTGAGAGAACCCGGACGTGGTAAGCGCACGGGAGAGGGGGGCTGTAAGAGGTGGATTTCACACTCTACCCCTGAGTCACTGGTTAGTAAGTATTTAGAAATATGTGGGTTTTTTTCTTTTTATTAATTTTTAGAGAGAGAGGAAAGGAGAGAGAGAGAGAAACATGGATGAGAGAGAACATCGACTGGCCGCCTCCTGCACGCCCCCCACTGGGGAATCGGGCCCACAACCTGGGCATGTGCCTTGACCCGGAATCGAACCGGCAACCTCTTGGTGCAGGGTCCACGCTCAACCACTGAGCCACACTGGCCGAGCAGTATTTTTAAGGCAGAAAGTCACAAATGGATGCAAATGAGTTGTATCAGGTGAATGATCTTATCAGCAATTTTAAGTGAAAAAGTAAATAAAAGACTATGCCGAAGTATCTGTTCTAGAAGCGTGATTTCTGGTTTATCCCCACAGCCGTGTTGCCTTCACGGTACTTGTCACCACCTAAAATGACCTTGGTCATGAGAGGCTACTTGTTCACAAGCTGTGTCTGGGCCCAGAATCTCAGCCCTGCCTGCGGGCAGGGCCCGTCCCTCACTCACCCGCATTCCCGGTGCCCAGCCCGGAGCAGGCGCTCAGCAAACACGGGGGGAAGGAACGTCTTCATTCTTACCGAAAACATGCACTGCTTTTCCCTCAGTTTTCTGAATTGTCCTTGTCATGCCCATCAAAGGTGACTGGGTAAGTCGGATGTGGTAACACCACAGGATGGTCCATCCCTCCGCGATGAAATCACTCGGCGGGCGGACGCCGACGGACCCTCGGACAGGAGGCTGAGCCGGGGAGGCAGCGGGACCGGAGCGCGCGCGGATCCCGCGCAGTGGGCTCCGGCCAGGACGCGCCGTGGTGACGGAAACCAGCCGGGCATTGCAAGGGGCACTGGGGGTACTCGGGGCGCGGAAATGCACCTCCTCACTGGGCTGCAGGCTCCGCGGATGCACACGGGTGTCAAGACGCATCAACTGCACATCTCAGATGTGCGCATTTGCAGTCTGCAAAGGGCGCCTTAATCGTTTTTCAGCTTCAGGCATAGCTATTTCCAGTCCTAGCCCCCGTCAAGGGGAGGGGGAACCCCAGAAAACCTGTATGGAGGCTCTGGAATCCTCCTCCACACCCCCTTCCCCCCACAGCTCCTGTAGCCCAGCCAGCCAGGCAACGGAGTTGACGTCACAGCCTCTCCCTTACTGGGGCTCACTCCCCCTGGCCTGGGTGGGGCGCTGGGCGCCACCTGTCCCTTTGGCGTAAGCGCATGGCAAGAAGGCAGGGGTTTCTTCCTCACAAGGCGAAGGTTGGGGGCAGAGAATAGCCTGGCCCCCCGCCTGGCCCCGACAGAAGCTGCGAATAACACCAACAGCCCATGCACATGCTGTGGTCGGAGTCTGTGTGCCCAGCTGGGCTGCGGATCAATTTTTACTTCTCAAATTGGGTCAGTGAGAAAGGAGGCGCTCTCCATCCCTGCGATGTGACTCCTCCCTGTGGTCCACGTTGTCTGAACACCAGGGAACCTGGAAATTCCAGAGAAAGCCTTTGGCTTCACTGGGACCACTGTTCAGAAAGGCCCATTGACCTACTTTCTTTTTAGACTTTCTTTTAATTAAAAGGCCCGGATTCCTGGGTGTTAATTGAGAATTAGGCTGCTATGCACAACACAGGGAACAAGCCCGTGAAATGGTAAGCCGCCTCCTCTTCCGCTCAGGACTTAACCACATCTGAGGGGGTTTTTTGGTGTGTTTTTTTAAATCCTCACCTGAGAACATTTTTGCATTAATCTTCAGATAGAGTGGGAGGGAGAGAGGGAGGAAGAGAGAGAGAGAAACATCGATGTGAGAGAGACACATCGACTGGCTGGCACCTACACGACCCCAACCGGGGCGGGAGACAAACTGCAACCGAGGAACATGCCCTTAGCGGGAACCAAACCCGGGTCTCTCTGGTCTGCAGGCCGACGCTCTAACGCTGAGCCAAGCCGGCCAGGGCCTGAGGGTCTTTCTTCTTATCCTAGACAACTCTGTGCAGCTTCCTGAGGTTTGGGAGAAGGACTAAGGTCAGAGGAAGGGTTCCTGACTCTGTCTGGTGGGGGTGGCTGTGGATTCGACAGCCTCTGGAAATCCTGTTGGCTTCTTCTAAGAATTGCATCTCTCCCTCCTCATGGTCTCCCCTGTACTTTGTTTTCCTTTAGTCACGTGAGTATTTGGGGCTCCGAGTCACACCTTCCTTTGCATTTCCTGCTCACCGGTATTGGGGTGCCCAGGGCCTAGGGTGTTTGAGCTGCACCCAGTGTCCCGGGCATCCCAGAGTGACTTCTGCACCTGACCTGACATTTTGTCTCGCAGTCCAGGTCACAGCCAGAGGAGGCTGGAGGGCGCACAGTGCACCCCTTGGGCGAAGCAGGCACCTGGCAGCGACTCGCGCAGGAGCCCCTGGGAAACGTCCCTGGAGGAAGAAGATGCTCGTTGGGCCAAAGGAAAAAGGTGACTCGGGTTTGGAACCATCAAAGAGCATCTGGGAGTGGGAGCCGGGCACCGTCCTCAGGGAGGGCCTCCTTCAGGCGCGAGAGGACGTCCCGAGTCCACAAACAGATACAAGCTGTTTGGCAGGAGAAGGAGCTTCCGCCAGGGCAGCTCCTCCCCGTCGGCAGGTCAGACGTCCCGCCCCAGCCCCACAGCTCTGGCCCTTGCTTACGGCCTCTCTCCGTGGCACCGGGACGGCCCAGAGCATGAACGAGGCGTGTGTGCACCCTCAGTAACGAACGGCTGGGACTGACACTTCTCTACATTGGAATCAAAATCCTCTTTAAAGCCCCCAAACAACACAGAGTCACTGAACCTGACCCCTGCGGTCATCACCACCCTCCGTGGCCCAGCCCTGGCCCCCAGAGGAGGCCTTACCCAGACCCCTGGGCCTCGCCTGTCATTTCTCAGTGTTCAGTGGCATCTCCTGAGCCCACCTGGGACTCACCCACCCTGTGGACACCAAGAACAGAAGCCCCCGTGCCAGTCTCAGCCAGCACTGTGTCCGGGCCTACGGGACCCGGGCAAGGGGTGCGGCCCTCTCGGCCCCCTGGGCAGAAGCACGGGGCCCCGCGGAGGCCCCGGCCTCGCCCTGCTCCTCAGGCCGTCAGTTGCGTGCGGACTGCGGGGAGGGGGCGTGAAGGCATCGGGAGCCCCGAGACAATGCGCGTACCCTCTACCCCGTTGGAGGTGATGAGCTCTGGAAAGTCCGGGGATGGCTGAGCTGCAGGGCCTGGCATACAGCTAGTGCTCAGTAATAAGTATTAACTAGAAAAATAAATAGTCTCACCCAGTAGGTATGGAGTTCAGCTCCTCTCTTGAGCGCCTGCCCTGCCTGTCCCGGAGCGGTGGTGGCCGTAGCAGGGATCGGAGGTGCTCGTAGAAAATCAGCCTCGTCATCCGGCAGCCCCACCTTCTACCGGAGCTCACTTAGATCCTGACTTGCTACCACGACTGAGACACCCGGGCTGCACCTTCCAGCTAGTCCAGAGGGCTGCCCTTGGAGACAGCAGCCAGGTGTCCTCGCGCTCAGGGACTTCCTCCTGCCACTCTGCTGGGGCGCGGCGCCCGGGGCGGCGGGCACGGGAGGCCTGGCCGGGCTGCTGGCCGACGGAGGGACACAGGCAGACCCAGGACCAGGGCGGCAGCCTGCCTGAACGGGCCGCACGCTGCAGGGCCTGCCTTTCTGGGTGACGGGCCGGCGTGACGTGTCTAACCATCCAAGTGGAAGGTTACGACGATAAGATGGGAGTTTGCGTAGATATTTACGTGACAAGCTGACAGAGATAAAAACCACAAAGCTTGCTTTTATGCCCCCATCCTTCCAGGGGGGAATATATGCTGAGATGATGAGTCGCTGTGAAGAGAATTTACGGTCTAAATTACTTACTCTCTGGCAAACTTCTAATGTGCAAGATGAAGTCTCTCTGTGCTGTGCAACGGAATTTCCCAAGACTGAGCAAATGGACCAACCCTGAAGAGGAACAAACATCTCACCCTGCCCTGTCCTGGGTAAAACCCACCCCATCCGCCGCACAAGAACCTCCCCAGCCCGCCAGGCACAGCCCCGCTCGGCCACAGAACCCGGTCCGTCCCTCAGAAGACCGTCCACGCCCCGAAATGTGTGTGGAACATCGGCAATGAGTCACAGCAGCCCAGGTGCTGTGACCACGCGGACTGGAAAACAGCAGGGATGGCTTCAGGGCACCCTAGCAGGGGTGGGGAGCAGCCCAGGCCGTACAGGGCCCGAGAAATCAGTACCAGTTCACATCACAGGCCTCACCAAATGAGCCCGACCCAATACAGCTGGCTGACTTTTAAGCTGATAACTTCATACGGCCCAAGAATGAGGTTATAAATATGCAAACTCCCCTTGGCAGAAAAAGTTCCCACCCTTGGTAATGGAATGGCGGCCCCTCACCCGTGAGTCTGGGGTCAGCCCCGCTGAGTGTAAGTGCCAGAGAAGGCTGCTGGGGTGTGTGGTTGGACATCAGCAGCCTGACAACTTGACCTTTTCCATTGGCTCAGGTGCCCGTTACCTGCTTCAGGGTCACGGCAAGCCCCTACCCAGGTGTGTGACTCGAACACGTAGGTGCCTCGCTGTCCCGTCTGCAGAGGATCAGCCAGAGACACACCCGCCCTGCTCCCTGTGGCCGGGAAGCTCAGTGAGCCCACCTGTGATGTCTTTACCAGAGGGCTCCCAATAAATGTCTCCTTCTCACCCTTTTGCTCAAGGTTGCAGAGTCACGGACGGGCTGGTGTTTAAAGCTACATCTCTGTGTCCAAAGGTCCTCAAATCCTGGTTGTCTGAATCCAGGAATTAGGGATGGACAAGGCTGCAAGAGTGTGTTTCTCCTTTTGCACTTGTTCAGTGATATCCCTTCTAGAGACCATGGAGGGTCGGAGCTGGGTGGGTGCACCAGAGGCAGAGAGATGCCTCCTCCTGCCGTCTCCCATCACCCTCGCATCCCGCCTCTTCCCAGCATATTCTCAGAGTCGATTTTTTCCAGGGTATTTGTGGGGTGCTGGCCTTTCCCTGAAACATGTGGATTTTTAAAAATATGTTTTTATTGATCTTCTTAGAGAGAGAGAGGAAGGGAGAGAGAAAGAGAAAGAAACATCAATGTGAGAAACATCCATCGGCCGCCTCCTGCATGCCCCCTACTGGGGATCGACCCCACAACCCGGGCAGGTGCCCTGACCGGGAATCGAACCGGGACCTCTCTGTTCGTAGGACCACGCTCCATCCACTGATCCACTCTGGCCAGGCTCCCTGAAACATGTGTTTAGCTCAGGGGAACGCATGAGTGAGCATGGACATGTGTGCCAGTGTGCATTTGTGCACAGGGTGTGTGTGTGTGCCCTCTGCACTGGGCGTCCAGGCCAAATTAAACTCTTTTACCGTATTTTATCTGATTGATGTTCTGTGTGCTCCTCAGCATTGTCTCATTTAAATAAAACTTTCATTTGTTACAGTCCTATAAATAGAAAGCCCTATTGATCCGGGCCCCAACGGCACGCTGCACTTTGGTTATCACTGAAGCCTGACCAGTTAATGCGAGGGCTACAATTTATTATGCAGCAAGATACAGGGCCATGCTACTGAGGGCTCTAAACACAGGTGTGCTGAGCTCAGCCAGGCAGGTTGGGGGAGGGGCGCGCTCAGGACCCCAGCGTGCTCGCGCTTTGCCATCTCACAACCTTGACGGAGGTCCCCTTGCCCAGTCGTGTCTGACCGGTCGATCTCTCACAGCAGGGGTAAGGACATTGGCCTCTGAGCACCCAAAAAGCCGGCTGTTTCATCCTCAGAGGCCGAGCCCAGCAGTGTGTTGAGACTGACAATGGTGCCGACCAGAGAGCTGGACCGACTGCTAACGGCCTACTACGCGCGGGGCGTGGCGTCTGCCAGGGGAGTTTATTTCCGTCAGAAGCTGCAGACTGGAGACCTGCACCCATTGCTTTGTTGAGCAAGCCATTCGCCGTCATGTCCACAGTCTGCTGAGCATCGCTGACAGTTTATAATCACGGTCCCCCAACTGCACGGGAACTCGGTCTGAGTGGGACGCTGGTCTGACACGGAGATAAAATCACCTACGTATTCATGCAGAGGAATCGTACTCAGGGCCCCTCTCTGATCCCCTGGCAGGAACCCCACAGACCCAACTCCAGACCACCTCGGAACACAAGAGTGTGTTTCCCAAAGCTGGGGTGATTCTGTTAAAAATCAACAACACCGGGGCACCTCTGTAACGATGTGCATTTCACGGCGCCCCACCCATTTCTCTCAGCGTAGCTCCTCCAGCCCGAAATGCAGCTCATGTGCCCGTCTTCCCTAGAGGCCTGGGTCCCGGCGGCCTATGAGCTTACATACACTGGAGCCCAGACACACGCACACCCACACACGCGCACACACACACGTGCACACATGCACCTGCATGCACGCACACGCACGTGCATACGCACACGTGTGCACACATGCATGCACATGCATGCACCCACGTGCACACACACATGCACACACATACACATGCACACACATGCATGCACACACGCGTGCACATGCACGCACGCACACACACAGTGGGCACTTTGTTCTTCACGCCCCAGGCTAACACCATAGCAGAGAGTGTAAACACCACCACACTTCTGCTCCAAAGCATCAGCGAGGCCGGAGAAACCAAGCTTCTGAATGCTCAGCATCGCTGGGTTTCTCCAGGAACAAGGGATAACACTCGAGTGGGCGCCTGTGCTGGACCTGAGTAATGAACAGGCTTCTCCAGGTGGGTGGTGCCCCAGGAAAAAGCAACCCCATCCGCTGTAGACCTATTGCAGGTGCAAAGCACGCTTCTCCGGCTTCTACCACTGGGCACACGTCTGGGCCGCGGCCCTCGGCGCTGACAGAGCCGGGCTCAGACAGCATCTCCCCTCACTCACGCGCTCGGCGTTCTCACTAAGAGCAAGGCTGAACTTGCTTATCTGTTATGCCGTAATACAGGTCTTCATAAAGTCTTTTTTTACCGTTAAATTTTAATAACTTGGGTTATAGGTAGGATAGAAACAATATCTAAGTGGCATTTAAAAGCAAATCCATTAAATTTTAGGGTACCTGCATTACATGGTTAGAACATTATCATTTAGATCCCGCAGAAGAAATGGCCACTGTAAGAGAGAAGGAAAATTGTATACTTTGGAAAACACGGTCCAAGTCTAATATCATTTGTGAGACGAGAACTCTCTGCTCATTACCGGGCAGATCGGTTTTATCCTACCCATAACTAAAGTTATTAAAGTTTGAGGACTGTAAAATGCCTAATGAGAAAGCGCAGAATAAACGACAACAGCTAGGACCGGGACTGGTGCTGGTGGGTGATAAACTTTAAATCACAGTTGTGAGATAGTGCCCTGGCTGCATGTACCCCCACTTGTGAGTGGAAAATGACTGTCTGGTAAAATAATAAGTGGGTGACCAACGAGGGGAGGCATTTCTAGTTGGATTCAAAAGAGGAGTTGAGCCCTGGCCAGTTTGGATCAGCGGTTAGAGCGTCGGCCTGTGGTCCGGAGAGACCGGGGTTCGGTACCCGCTAAGGGCATGTACTTCGGTCGCAGTTTGTCCCCGGCCCTGGTTGGTCGTGCTGGTGGCAGCCACTCGATGTGTCCCTTCACGTCGATGTTTCTCTCTCTCTCTCCCTTCCTCTCTCTCCCTCCCACTCTATCTGTGCAAAAAATGGAAAAATATCCTCGGGCGAGGATAAAAAAAAAAAAAAAAAGAGGAGTTGACATTCCAGACAAAAGCCAGAGAAATATGACCCACTTCTCCCCTCCTGCCCTGAACTGGTCCGCTGTCCACACCCTCCACGTGGCGGAGACCAGGATGCCCCTGTGAGGACAGAAAGACCAGCAGGACCTTCACAGAAGAGCGGACATGGGCGGAGTGGACCGCGCCAGCCACACCGCTGACGAGGGTTCAGCCGGAACTCAGCCTCTGCGCACCGAGACCGATCTTCCGGAACGGTCAGCCGAGGATGGGCCGCGTCGGCTTCTGTCGTGGAGGCTGCTCGAGTTGTCGAGCGAGCCCCCCGCCCCGCCCCAGGCTGCAGCGTGGTGCAACTGTGTGCGCGAGTGGTCTTCGTGCCATTACGTGGGAGGGGTCACCTCCTACTAAAACATTCACTGTCCTCCCGGAAGGCTACCTAAAAGACCCTCCTGGGTATGCTGTGGACCAGTGGTCAGACGCAGCTGGGAGCTTTTCAAAAGTACTGATGGCCAACAATATGAGCTCGAGGATTCTCATTGTACTAGCCGGGGGTGAGTCCTGAGTACGCCCGTGTTACAGAGGAGCTCGGTGGGGGATCCTAACCTGGGAGCCGCGTTCCCCACCTTGGCTGCACACTGGGCTCACCTGGGGAGCTTTGACATGGCCGAGGCCTGCCCACCCTCAGGAATGCTGACACAGTCCTTCCGGCCCGGCTGGGGATCTTTCAAGCTCCCAGGAGAGTCTAGGTGCCGTCAGAGCTGACAACCACGCCTGCCTGGGAGGACGGCCCTGGGAGGAAGCACCAGGGCCCGGCTGAGCACCCGGGAAGGAAGCACCAGGGCCCGGCGACTCCGGGTGCAGCCCAGGGAGCAGCTGCACTGCAGACAAGGGGTGCGAGTGGGGGGCGTGGCACCTGACCTGGGAGGCTCAGACTCCCCACGGACCTCCGTGAGGCTCGGAGCGGGGAGAATGCTTCCCCATGCCGACGGGGACAGGGTGAGCGTCCGAGCACACATACGGTCCATCGTGTTTCCTAAAGTCTCCGAGTAGACACGGACGTGCTCTCTCTGCACCCCCAGGGGCCCAGGCGCCGAGGGAGGGCTGGACCCAGAGGGAGAAGGGCTGTGGGGGGTTCTGAGCATCGGCTGAGGGATCCGACTGTCACCCAGAAGGCACAGGCCCCCGGAAGGGTCTGGGGCACAGGTGGGGAGCGTGCCGGGAGCTGACTCAGGAAGGTCACGTCTGCAGGGTGTGATTCTAGACGTCAGTGGAAGGGAGAGGCTGGCTAGAGCGGCCGCCACCGTCCAAGAAAGGGGGGAAGCCTGTGAGGACCTGGAGTGTCCCCTCAGAGTGGTTCCAGCGTCGGGCGTTCTCACCCGGCCCCCTCGGCAGGAAGGATGCGAATGTGCTCCGACACAGGGGCGGCCACTCTCGGGCCGAATGTCCATGTCAGGGTGTCCGGCCAGCTGTAGAGAAGGCACGTGGCTGCTGGGTCCCGTGGCACGCTGCGAATCCACACGCAGGAGGCCTCCCGATCCAAAGCTGTTAAGACACTGCCGGCCCGACGCCGCGTCTCTCCGGGTGTTTTCAGCTCCAACGCAGACGGGGGGCACTGGACAGAGTTCTCGCAGCTGCTTCTCCTTGGTGGGGCTCCACCCTCCCACTCACAGGGCTCATCCGCCCCGTCCTCTCACGCCTGGCGGTGGGCACGGTGTGGGGGACCCCTGCACAGGAGACGGTGCGTGGACTGGGGACAAGCGCCAAGAGAGGCTTAGAAGCTCCTGGACTGTCAGCCTCCACGTGCTGCAGCTGCCGACGTCCGGGCTCCAGCCAGCTCACAGCCCGTCTGCTGAGGCTGCTCTGTGCCCTCCACTGGCCAGAGAGCACAGGCTCAGCACCTCCACCTCCCGTGGTCCCCCTCGGCCCTGCTTCAAGCACACAGCTGCCCTCGCTGAGAGCCGGAGAGGGGGCAGGGCAAGGCCATGGCTCTGTGAGCCGAGCACGAGAACCGGCCGGCGTCACTTCCCTTTCATCCTGCGAGAATCTTGTGCAAATCATCAGGTAAAGATGGGATGCGGCTCTTCTTTCAATTAAACACAATGATGGGCCCTGGCCGGTTTGGCTCAGCGGTTAGAGCGTCGGCCTGCGGTCCAGAGACACCCGGGTTCGGTTCCCGCTAAGGGCACGTACCTCGGTTGCAGTTTGTCCCCGGCCCTGGTTGGTCGTGCGGGTGGCAGCCACTCGATGTGTCCCTTTCACATCGATGTTTCTCTCTCTCCCTTCCTCTCTCTCCCTCCCACTCTATCTGAACAAAAAATGGAAAAATGTCCTCGGGTGAGGATAAAAAAAATAAATAAAATTAAACACAATGATGGGAGCAAAGTCGGAATTAGTGTGCAAATCCCCCCGGACAGCCTCTTCTCTGCACAGTGCGATGCCTATTAGCTTTCCGCCCAAATAAAGGTCACCAGACAGGAGCCCCCCCCCCCCCACGTCTGACTTCCCTGGACGCGTCATCAGGCGAGAGGTGTCTCCCTCGGGAAGCAAGGGCGCAATCACATCGAACACGCCTCGGGCACTGCGACCTGACCTCTGCCCTCCCGAGTGTCCAGACGTCACAGACCCCAGAGCCTGCGTCACAGAGTTCGCCCTTCCTGTTGCCCTGAGTTACGGACGAGGCCCTGGCGCCCAACTCTGAAGCTCCCTGTGGCTGGTGTCACCGCAGAGCACAGCGGAGTGCGTGCATCTTGATCCACGCACTCGCGTCTAGGAAGGCAACCCTCTTCATTTCTCTACAACTGAATGTCTGATTTGAGTCTTCATTACACTGCGTGACAAATTAATCTCAGGTAAGTCAAGGCTCTCGCCTGGGATTGGTCTGAATTCCAGGAAATCGCGCGGAGCCGAGTCCCCCGGGGGAGACAGAGGGCTGAGCACTTGGTCTTCAGTCCGCGCTGTCATCCACCAGCGGGAACAGTCCTGCCTGGTCCTCGTCCATCTGGCCTGGTCTCAGCTCTCAGCAGTTCACGCACGTGAACAGAAAGCAGGACCTCGGACATGTTGAGGATGAGACGGTCTCAGAGGATAAAGACGCGCAGGACCGTGAACACCAGTGTCCTTGAACTCAGGCAGCCCACAGTTCACTGTTCCCACGTCTAGGAAAACACTCTGATCGTCTGGGGAACCTTCTCGCCTCGCAACCAGATGACTTGGAAGGAACTGAACCCAAATCCCAGCTCTTGGCGGGGAGATGGGACTTTGCCGGCCCCCCCATTTCACTGCCCTGGCCACACTGACGGGTTCAGGGGTACCCTCTGCAGAACTGTCCGCAGACGGTCCGCCTGTGGGAACTCGGCATTACCAGGGAAGACGCACTATGTTGGGGGGCTCGCTGAGCTGGAGGGATGAAGGGGGGAACTGCTGGGGCAATCTGGCGTTATCTGGAGGGAATGTACCCCAGAAGCAGCACGTTACGGAGGAGGGCAGGGCAGAGGGATGTGAGGAGACAGGGCCCCCCTGGCTTGGCTGCGCTCCTGGGCCAGTTATGCCTGAAGCCATGAGCACCGTCCGCATTTCAGCTGCGTGAATTGATAACCTGCCTTTCCGGTTCAGGCTAGTCTGAGCCGGGCTTCTGTCACGTGCACCCGGATCATTTGAGTCGGGCCTCATGGATCTAAGAGTGAACATCTCTGCAGCTGACGAGACTTCAGGGCAGGGCAGACTCAGGTGCGGTGGGCTCCGATTTGTACGATATTCTTGAAGGAACAGAAGATCACATCACAAACACCAAAGGAGCTGCGGGGCCTTTTATAACAGGAAAAGGTGCTTGGAAACAGGGGCCCTGAAGCATCCGCTTCTTCCGCTCCCTTGTAATTGGGAGGCCTGGGGACTGGTCCCCACTGTCCCACAAAGCCTTTGGTGAGAGCACTAAATCTCTAGGTCTGTTTCATCATCTAAGGCAAGAGGGTTGATCTCCTCCAGCTCAAAAACAACACGTGTTTACCATCTCAATTAAAGGAATGATATCAGTTAAAGTTAAGTTTTTCACTATTTGCTAGGATGAAAATGTCTTTGTCTGTGCGGGACCTGCCCCGGGGGATCTGACTTGTCTGGACCTCTGCGTCTCTCTGTGCCCCTCCCTCCGGCCGGCCCACGGCTGCTGCACGGACACTGGTGGCCAGGGGTCCGGGACGGCCAAGCACGCCCACCGGGGGGCCCGGGCTGACCAGGGAAGGGAAGAGTCTGATCTGGGGTGATCATGCCATTTTGACTCCCCAAGTGTTTTCTCTCTCAGCTGTCTGGGAAGAGGCGCTTTTCTAAAGAATGTTTTCATACAAAATTTCTAAAATGCTGAAAATACAATAAGATTAACGGCCCCTGGAGGCAATGGCTTAAATATTTTATCTTCTTAGATATCAGTTACACTGCACTTTCCTCCAAGGATCTAAAGTCTTTTAAATATAGCATCTAATTAATCGTGCTGTCGTTGGCGGATGGAGCAGCATCATTACCCTGATTTCACAGGTGAGGACACACACGGTGGGCGGGGTGTGCACCGGCTGAGGCAGCAGGCTGACTCCAATTAGCAGAGGCCCAGCCACACCACTGGTAGCTGACCCAACGGGGGCATTGTTCACAGCACCCTTCAAAAGATGCCACGCTTGGCCCGCACACCACAGGGCATTCGGACTGTAGCAGCCAGTCACCAAAAACACACCAAGAAAGGCTGGGACATCTCTCCCCAGATGCACAGACAAGGTCCCAGAGAGGGGACGACACCTCGCCTAGAGGTGATCGATTTAGGATTCAGATGGCCACCTCTCTAGCCGATCTCCTGAGTTCTGTGTTTTCACAAACAGGTTATTTTTTTTTAGACAACCTTTTTATTTCAATAAAGTTGTTGGGCTAAAACGGTGCCCCCCTCCCCACCTCCAAGTAAGCAGAAAGCAATGCAGATCATCATTGGCTTCTGTTTGCTGTGTGCCTCTCTCGTACCGGACAGCAGACCGCACCGTGGTCGCCCGCCGTCCCTGACCCTGGGCCGTGGACTGTGCCCATCTCTGTTCTGACTTCAAGAGGCAGAGATGACACCTCAGTGAGCTCGATTCGGGGCTTCCGACTAGAGAGCTGGAGGACAGAGGATTCTTCCCAGACCGGCCCTGCTGCTCCTCCGTTTCATCTTGCAAACCATGTGGTTGTTCAGATCCACGGGCGTCAGGCAGTCGGGCCCACCGCTCGGGTGACTCCTGCTGAGTAAACACAAGAGACGGGAGCTCAGGAGACACCCCGAGGAGCACGGCGCCCCCCGATCACCGGGGCCGCCGCGGGCGTGAGGGCGGCAGCACACCGCCTCGGGAGGAACAGGCTCCACTCAGGAGTCGCCCAAAGCTCTCTCATCGCTGAGACGCAGAGCTGTCAGCCTCAGCACCCCTGTTCCTGCCTCCCCCCCAAATCCAGAGCACCAGCCCCATCGTGCAAGTGCAGAGGATGTGCCAGAACAGCAAACCCAAAGCACCTGCCTTTGGGCCTAAGGACTGTGCTGCCAGGGAGGGAGCGAACGGAGATGAAGGGCCGGGGGGGATCAGGGAAGAGATGGAAGAGAGGGACAAGGGTGTGTGTGTGCGTGCGTGTGCAGGGCGTGTGCATGCATGTGTGTGCGTGTGAGGGGCGTGTGCATGCGTGTGTGTGCGTGTGAGGGGCGTGTGCATGTGTGTGCGGGCGTATGTGTGCACGAGGCGTGTGCGTGGGTGTGTGCGTGCACATATGTGTGTGTCTGTGTGTGGGGCGTGTGCGTGTGTGTGCAGGGCGTGTGCGTGCGTGTGTGTGCGTGTGAGGGGTGTGTGCGTGTGTGTGGGCGTATGTGTGCACGAGGCGTGTGCGTGGGTGTGTGCGTGCTCATATGTGTGTGTCTGTGTGTGGGGCGTGTGCGTGCGTGTGCATGTGTGTGTGTCTGTGTGGGGGGGTGTGCATGTGCGGGGCATGTGCGTGTGTGCGTGTGCATGTGCGCGTGTGCGTGTGCATGTGCGCGTGTGCGTGTGCGTGTGTGTAGGGAAGGACGGAGGGAGAGAGGGAGGGATGGATGAACGTATGTCCCAGGAGCAACAAAGAAAGAAAGAAAAGGTCATCCAGAAATGGGAGAAGAAACAGAGAGAGGGGGAGGAGGAGGAGGAGGAGAGCTAGCTGTGCGGGGAGGAGGAAGGTGAAGGAGGAGGGACCCGACGGAGCCCAGCACTGAGATGGAACCCTCTGACCCGCGTTGTAAAATGACAAGGATTGAGTGAGCAGTTTTTAATACAGATAATATTGTCCATGTAGTCTATAAATATAAAATTAAATGCTGACCTCTCTGGTCCATGTCAAAAGTCCCAGCCAGTGTCAGCACATATTGTTTTTATTTGTTTCAAGAGAAAATAGATCAACAACATTAAGCTCCCAATGAACAGAGAATTGAATGAATTAAAAAGCAGAGCCATAAATCGCGCCAGGTTTATTGGCACCGTGATGAACATGCCTGAGGCTCCACGGGGAGAGGGGTCTGGAGGGTCCTCGGTGCCCACAGCCTCCTCGCCACCCAGAAAGGGAAAGAGATATTAAGACCAGGCCCTCTTCCCCTCTCTCCCTGCCTCGATCCATCACCATATGACAAAGCCTCCGGTACACATTTCAGGAAATACCGAGGAGGAGGAGAACCTGGGAATGAGGCAATTTGGAGAGGCCCTGGGGAGGAAGGTGCCCGGTGGCCCCTCAGCAGCTACATCTGACGAGCGCTGTCAGGGGAGGGGGGCCCGGGCCGGGGCGTCTGCGGACCCCGGAGGCTCGGGCCGGCCCCCGCCCACCCTCCCGGCCCCCGCTCTCCCAGGCCAGTTGGTGATGCACAGGAACAGCTGCTTGCCAACCAGGGAAATGCATTTATTTCCAGCTCAGGAATTCACACCATAACTTGGGCAGTTGCTAAATAAAGCATCATCCCTTCACTGAGCCAGCTTCGCGTGGACCTCTCAGCGCTGACTTCATGATGAATCTGAACAATTCTTAATTATAGAGACAGAGCTGAGCGCCGGCATTCACGGAGACAAGACGAATTGTCCACCGGCCTCCCTCCCTCTCAGCCCGGCCGCTGTGGCCCCCAGGAGCCGCGCGGAGGAGACTCGCCAGAGAGGCAGAGTTGTCCTGTCATCCACCCCACCCCCGCATCACCTGCCTCTCGCCAGGCTGTCATCGTGCCGGCTGAGGGGCGGGCAGAGCAGAGACAGAATGAATTCTTGCCATGGACTTGATGACCCCTCAGCCGCCACCATCACCGGAACGGACGACGACCCCAAGGATTTGGGCAGAGGCATCTTACATGAAAGAAGCGTGTACAAGGCAACATAAATCAGACCGGAAGGCACGTCCCCTTGTACACAAAGGAAATGCTATATATTTATAAAGCAATGGTACACAAGTTGACTACATCATTAAAACTCAGAAATAATTTCCTTTTAAGAGAAATCTACAGAGCACTCAAGACTGCTTAGCTATTAAAATATTTTAGTTACGTGATTGTTCTGCGGAGCTATTTGCTCTACACTTTCTACGGATACAGACACTGTAAGTCTGGGACTGGTGGTGATGACACTTGGTCACATGGCCACGGCGCAGGCTGGGCCACAGACCAAATGTTTTCACCACGGTGGTTACAGGCCTGAATTAGGTGAGAGTCGCCCTCTGTGATGTGTGAGTGTGTGTGCCTTTGGTACAAGCTCCTGAGCCTCTCCACTTAGGAGTCTGTTTTTCTTTATAATAAAAACAGTAATAAAAGTGACAGCACACCCATGCTCACAGCAGCCTTCTCCCGTTCACCCCCACAACGCGCCAGCCAGGCAAAGTCAGCACCGTGTTCGGGAACTGAGGCCCAGGAGATTAGATGACTCGCCCACGGCCCCTTACATGCAGGCAGGACTCCAGTCGAGCTACCGTCCCTGTTCTTGTCCCCGCACACAGTCTCCTTTCTTTCCTGGGCTCTGCTGGCTACAACCCAGGTCCCCCGTCACGCCGTCCTAAAGGCCACACTTGATCTCAGAGATACCTGCACCCCGTGCTCCCTGTGGCATTACTTGCAAGAGAAGAAAACCACCTAAGGACCTGTGGACAGATGAGCAAATAAAGAAAATGCAGCACAACACAGACAACAGGGTATTTTTCATTAACAAAGAAAAAGGAGACCCTGCCGTTTGCAACGACGTGGATGAGCCCGGAGGGCATGGGGCTCAGCCACGTAAGAGGAAGACACATCCTGGACGGGATCATGCGTATGTGGAATTGTAAAAAAGAGCAAGGTTAGCCCTGGCCGGTTTGGCTCAGCGGTTAGAGCGTCGGCCTGTGGTCCCGAGAGACCCGGGTTCGGTGCCTGCTAAGGGCATGTACCTCGGTTGCAGTTTGTCCCTGGCCCTGGTTGGTCGTGCGGGTGGCAGCCACTCGATGTGTCCCTTTCACATCGATGTTTCTCTCTCTCTCTCTCTCTTCCTCTCTCCCTCCCACTCTGCCTGTACAAAAAATGGAAAAATGTCCTCGGATGAGGATAAAAAAAAAAAAAGAGCAAGGTTGAACCCCTAGAAACAGAAAGGACAACAGTGGCTGCCGGGGGAGGGAGGAGGAGTGGAGAGATGGGTCAAAGGGCACACACTTTCAGTTACAAGTCGAGTAGGTTCGGGGGACTAGTTCCTAACACCATCGTTTACTCGACATGTGCTCAAAGGGTAGATCTTACGTGTTCTCACCTCCAAAAAGAGGTAACTATGTGAGGTGATGAAAATGGTGGTCCTCATTTGGCAACACGCACATGTATCGGGGCATCATGCTGTGCACTTCAACCACATACAACACACACAGTTGTACTTGTCAGTCACACCACAGTACGGCGGGGGCGGGGAGGCCACGCCGGTGCCACGCAGTGTGGAGTCCCAGGCCCGCCCTGAACAAGGCTCCGGTGGGCTTGCACGAGGGCGACAGGGCGTGGCTCACACTGGCCCCAGTCTGGACTCCAGGCCCCGAAGACCCACTAGTGTCTGTGGCGTTCCCTGTGGATCTCAGGAGCTCACAAGCGTGTCTGACCTTGAAGGCCAGCCCCGTGCAGCCCATCCACACCCCGCAGTGCCCTCAAGGTCAGTGCTCTGGAGGAAGTGGGGGGCAGGCCCTACTATCTAGCTCAGGACTCCTGCCCAGTGGGGTCCTGGCAGGGAGGGCGCACGCTGTTTGTGCCCCCACGTACCTGGCGGAACTGCCCCGGGCTTCTCCCTGCAGCCTCGGGGAATGGAGTGGGAAGAGGAACCACCCTCTGTCCCAAGGATCCTCTCCTCCTGGTCCCCCGCATCCACCTTCGGCCCCCACAAAAGACCCTCTGTGTAAACCGAGTCAAGCAGTTTCCTGTGAGGCTGCTAAGCGAGGACCACGTCCTCTGTTGAAATGTCAAGTAGGGTTAGACAAGTAAACACAACCCGCACGTTCACATCACCCGAAACCACTGCAGACGTACGGCTGGATGATCTGACGGCTCTCTTCCCGCCGTTCCAGTTCACGGGGACACAGTGGACAGCCCGGCGCCGATCCGCTGGCCGGAACACCCCCGTGGCCCGGGGCTTCTGCGACGGGCTGCTGACTCCTGGGCCATCGTCCGCTGCCGAGACCTGCGGAAGCCACTCGGATTCCCTGAGCCTGTCTCTCCTCCGATGACAACAGTTCCCGAGGCACCAGCTTCCCGGGGTTAGAAAACGCCTCTGCGGAGCAGCCGTCAGAGCCCCTGGCGCAGAGTAGATGCTCAATGAAGTCAGCTCTCGAATGGGGCCGGTGTTCCCAGTGACGAGAGAGGAGCCATGACCTGGGACCGCAGCGCAGGCAGCCCTGCAGCCCCGTGTCAGGACCAACAAACCCACCAAGGGCCAGCAGCTCCCACTGCAAGACAACACGCCCTCGGAGGGAGGTGGCCTACCCCTCAAGAAACATCTCTGAGCCTCTTCCGGGCCAGATGCTGCGAAACGCGGTGACTTCCTCTCCGGAGAGTCACCTGAGGGACTCAGCCCTGGTTCCACCAGGTCGACACCGCACGGCCTCCGAGGACACGGCGAGCTCGTGACGGACTTCTGCAGGGGCCACACCCTTCCCAGCCTGAGCGCAGCGGGCAGTCAGAGCCTTCAGCTGTGGAGATTCACCCTCATCTCACCTGGCGCCCACCCCTATCTCCTCACCTTGAAGGAGGACTTTCAACAAGGTTTAGACACGCCCGAAACGAAGAAGGAGAAGGATGACCCGGCCGTTGAAATGAGGACACACACAGACCCGGCGAGACCCCAAGCAACATCCATTCCGTTGCAGCTAATAGATCCAGAAATAATTTCTGTTCATTTCTCTGCCTCTTAGAAAGAGACGTTCCTAATTAAGATACAGTATCGCCAAGCTAAATGCCAAGACAATAGACTCAGACCTTCAAGACCCAGATGTGTTTGTCAGGGACATACAAGTGACTTCCTTTGCAGGTCTGCGTTGAAAAGAATTCCAGGAAATAGGCTGCCCCAGCGCACACCCCCTGCACCTTCCAGACAGCGGGTACCCACCTCCGTGTGCAGACGGGCTTCTGTTTAGGCAGCAGAGGTCTTGTCTCTGACAATTTAGATGAATTAGTGAGTTGACAATGATGAAGTTAATTAATGCAGGTGGTGTAGACACTCCAACTGGGTAATTCAAGATAAAAAAGAGTTCAGCACGTGCGAGAAATAAAAGTATTCATCTCCTTGATCGTGCCATTTTATATAGAACTTTTATTCACGTGTGCTGGAGGAGGGGCCGAGGGTGGCATATTTGCATGTCAGTCATTTTAAGGGAGACTGGCAGAGGGCTGGCCCCCAGATCTTCCGAGAGTGATGTTGACTTATTACCCACCATTAGGAGGGAGTGTTCGTTTCTTGTTCGTCTGGGACAGAAAGCTTCTTCCGTAACATTGAGAGCTAATAGCTCCATGAAGAGCCGGGTTTCGGATCCTAACTTACCAGGACTGGCGATGCTCCAAGTCCACCCTCACCCGGCTCTCCGGCTCTCACCTCTCACTTGAGCCCAAACCAGGTGTCCATGCTCTGGCCAGGGCGGCTCAGTTGGCTCAGTTGGCTGAGCACCGTCCCCTGCACCGAAAGGGGTGATTCCCAGTCAAGGCACATGCCCAGGATGAGGCCCCATGCAAGGTGGGGGTTGTGCAGGGGCAGCTGATAGATCTTCCACTCTTACATCTCTCCTTCTCTCTTTCCTCTCTAAAAATCAATAAAAAAATCTTTTCAGAACAATCAGACGTTCTTGGGGAGAAAGGACCGGAACACCCAAGCAGCGGATGGATATCACGTACCACTCGAATGGGTCTCTTTTGCCGAATTCTAAGGTTTTGTGCAGAGCACTGGTATGTGAATTCAGCCTAATATTCTCCTCCTCATTTCTGAAATGTTTCCCATCCGTTTCCAACCTAACAAAAGGCTGCGCGTCCCCAAAATGAAGGGGTTCGCTTAGAAGTTGGTAACTTCCCACCTGCTAGGAAAGGGTCGGAGGCAGGTACATTTCTCGCTGCCCCGGGGGCATCCGTCTTCTTCCTAGTCACCAATGGAGACAAGACGCCCGGAGGCAGACAGGAGGTGACCGGTTCAGATATTGATCAGCTCTTACTCACATAAAACCTTTTCACCTCCCTCCCGGCATGATGGTGGAGCCAACGCCTGATATTCACGTGTGGAAATAAACGGAAATGTAAGATGTCAGCATCCATGACAACATGGGCTATGATCTCATCGGAGGCCTCACAGCAAGCAGAGGTAGCTCTGGGTGAGCTGGAAAAACTGTGCACTGGGGATGCGGGACCAATGCAGCTGCTGGACAGTCCGGGGGACGGGAGGCCCCGTCACCAACGCCCAGACCCACCGACAATCTGCACTGCTTGGGTTTGGCCCGGAGAACCTGGGTGCACAGGTCAACCCAGGAGGAACCTCAGCCACAAGAGCCATCACTATTTGCTAAGCGTGCCCAAGCCCTGCGCTGGGGGCTCGGCACATACCCTCTCACTAGGACCTCCTGATGGCACAGGTGACAAGGACCAGGGGAGCACGTGGGGGGGACCAGAGTTCCACGCTGGGGCAGAGCACCCTGGCCTCTCCGACTCCTTCCCATGCCCGGCTCTTCTTCATGGCAGTCTGAGAAGCTGGGGAGGAAGTATTAAGCCACGTGTGATGATGCCACAGGGGCCCAGAGGGCTGGGTCACCTACTTAAGCCCTCACCAAGATACTCCTGGTGCTGTAGACGTTGCATGTAGCCAAAGGGAAGAAATGGCAAGACATGGTTTGTGAATGAGGCCCTATTTTAAACATTCACTTTTTACCAGTCAGTATCTTTATCACATACCCGTAGACACTGTACGCCTGGGCACTGTCCACGGGGAGGGTCCTGCCCAGCAAGGCCACCCCACCAGTTAAACAGCCGCTGCTTATTCCAAAGGCGCAAGGCCTGCCTGTCAGATGTGTGACGTTTCTAAGGCCCCTGGCGCGTCATGGCAAAGGCAGCTACAGACACAAGCCAGGTGCTGGTGGTCTGCCCCCCGGTGCAGGGACACCCCTCGAGGAAGGAAGTGCTCCAAGCACTCTGGGGGTGACCCAGAGGACAGCCATGTGCTGATGCCCGTGAAGGTCTTGGCGGGGGACCCCCAGAACCCCCCCGGAGTGTGAACAAAAGGCAGTCCAAGAACCCCTGCCTGGGCAGCTTTGCCGGGGCCCTCTCTGGACTTTCTGAGGGTGGGGGCAAGGGTGCGATCACATGTCCTGCCGGGGCTGTCGCGCACTCGTTCCCACCCTTGTTTGTCACACAGCACACGTGGTCCTCGGGAAGTACCTCCCTTCTCTCAGTCTTACGGTTTGGGACCCCAGGCCTGGGGGAGCCACTCAGAGCATCATGGGGTCCCCAGCGTGTGATGTGAGAAGCAGCTCCATCTCCCAGAGCTTTCCCTGAGGCCCATGTCCTCAGACAGCAGTGCCTGAGGAACAAGATGGTAATTTACACTAAAGTGTTAATGACTGAAGACTGAGTTCCAAGTCTCAGAGAGCACTGGATAGCCATGAAGTATTGGAGAGTCATCAACCATGTCATTAGGTCTTTTTTTAAAATTTTTTTTCTTTATTGATTTTAGAGTGAGAGGAAGAAAGAGGAAGAGAGAGACAGAAACATCGATGAGAGGGAACATCGACTGGCCGCCTCCTGCACGTCCCCCACTGGGGATTTGGCCCACAACCTGGGCATGTGCCCTGACCGGGAATCGAACCAGCGACCTCTTGGTGCAGGGTCAATGCTCAACCACTGAGCCACACCGGCCGGGCTGTTAGACCTTGTCCACGCTTCCCTCTCAGTTGTTGTGTGACCTTGAACAGAACAAGTCATCTAACCTTTTGGCCACAGTCTACCACGTTGCACGACGAGGCTGGTGGCATCTACTCTGCTGCCCACCTGTGACTCTGCCTGTCAGGAGCTCAGCACAGGGCACCCAGTGAATGGCCAGCATATCGCTGGTCTGAGGCCTCCACGTGGTCACGTGCACTTGGCATCTGCAGACCCTGCACCTGCCAGGCCCACCCAGAACCTCACTGTGGTCATGGCCCAAGGCTCCTTCTCTGCTCCGAAAGCCTCTAGGACTTTCTGAAAGTGTCTTGAACTAGCCCCTGACCCAGCCTCTGGGGACCATGGGAGGGCCTGAAGGCACGGGTACAGAGGGAGAGGACAGGGTGGGGTCCCGGCCAGCCACCGCTCCAGGCCCCCTGATGCGTGTGCAGACACACACCCTGCCCAGGCTGCTGTGAGAACACAGTGACCTAAGGCCCCATTTACGCCCCGATTCTCTCTCCTACCTGGACTCTGCACACCCCACACGAAGCCTGTTTTCCTGTCCAACCTGCACCCGTAGCTCCGGGCTGCTCGGATGTAGTAGGTGCGCATCAGTTCGTTCTTGCTGCGTAACCAGCGACCTTCAGACGGTGGGGCTTCGACAACAGCCTGGCTCGCCGTCTGTGCGTCAGCCACGTGGGCCGCGCTGAGTTGGGCAGCTCTCCTGGACTTGGCTCGTCCCCCTCCTGTCCGCAGGCAGCTGCTGGTCTGCGATGACGCGGCTGGAGGGTGCGCCCCTCTCCCTGGAGGGCCAGTCTCAGCCTCCGGGGGGCTGGCCGGGCCTGCGGACGTGAGGTCACAGGTCTGAAGACCAGCAGAGCAGAGGCCAGCGCAGCCTCCTGAGGCCTAGGCGCGGACACGCGCACGGATTCATTTGCTGTGTGCGGGGTTTGTGCTTTTCGCTGCGTTCGGTACCACGTAAGTCATTGACCCGCGCAGGTGGGCACTGCACTTCTTGACGGACAGCGCGACAAATCGTGTCACAGAGACTCAGAGAAAACAGTGCTACGGCCATTTTTGCAAATAATCAATCACAGGATATACAGTAAAGAGCCCTGGAAGGGGCTGGATCTGGGGGAGGATCGAAGTCCAACTGAGCAGAGCAGGCCTTTCCTCCCCGCGCTCCGCCCCACCCCCTGCGCCCCACCCCTGCACCCCACACGCTCCGCCCCACCCCTGCGCCCCACCCCCTGCACCCCACACGCTCCGCCCCACCCCTGCGCCCCACCCCCTGCACCCCACACGCTCCGCCCCACCCCTGCGCCCCACCCCCTGCACCCCACACGCTCCGCCCCACCCCTGCGCCCCACCCCCTGCACCCCACACGCTCCTCCCCACCCCCTGCGCCCCACCCCCTGCACCCCACACGCTCCGCCCCACCCCTGCGCCCCACCCCCTGCACCCCACACACTCCGCCCCACCCCCTGCGCCCCACCCCCTGCACCCCACACGCTCCTCCCCACCCCTGCGCCCCACCCCCTGCACCCACACCTCCGCCCACCCCTGCGCCCACCCCCTGCCCACACGCTCCTCCCACCCCCTGCGCCCCACCCCCTGCACCCCACACGCTCCGCCCCACCCCTGCGCCCCACCCCCTGCACCCCACACACTCCGCCCCACGCCCTGCGCCCCACCCCCTGCACCCCACACGCTCCTCCCCACCCCCTGCGCCCCACCCCCTGCACCCCACACGCTCCGCCCCACCCCTGCGCCCCACCCCCTGCACCCCACACGCTCCTCCCCACCCCCTGCGCCCCCCCCTGCACCCCACACGCTCCGCCCCACGCCCTGCGCCCCACACGCTCCGCCCCACCCCCTGCGCCCCACCCCCTGCGCCCCACCCCCTGCGCTCCACCCCCTGCGCCCCACACGCTCCGCCCCACCCCCTCCGCCCCCCTGTTGCCACAGTCACCTGCTATTCCCCTAAAATATGAGAAAGACCATTCTGCTCTATTACGTTTTTCACTGACAGTTGAGAATACTTTTCTACCCTTTTATGGGTGCAAATTAATGAGATGACAACAGACTGAAACCAATGACAACTGCTAATCTGTGAGCAAAAACAAGGGATGAGGAGCCGAGAGCGGTACAGCTGTTTTACTTTAATTGAGGAACGATTTTATGTGAGAAACACTCAATATTCGCAGAAAATTAAAAATAATGAAGTGAATTGATACCAATGGTATTTTTTTTTTTTTTTTTGCTTACTATCCCTTTGTAAATCTATTTTTTCACACAAATTGACAGGCCTAATTGATACATATGCTATTATTCCTCATTAGTGGGCTGAATAAAATAATTCTTGATTAAATTTATTGCAATTTACCAATTCAGCATAATGTTTGCAAGCTATAAAAGTCAATCAACAAGAAACCAGGGAGAAGCCAATGACATCATTACATTTTATATCACACAGAAGTGGTCTCCGCACCCCGGCAAAGGGAAGACCATCCGAAGACCCACAAATGGCAACAAACCAGGAAGAGGGAGGAGCTCTGATGCCCCCCCTCCCCGTGTAGCTGGCCCAGGGTTGAGCCATCCCTGCCCTCCTGGCCTGGGCCCATCCTCGGCCGGCCTCCACCTAATAACTGAGCTTCAGTGACCTCCAGGGGCCTGAGGCTGGCGATGAAACCTGTCACCCACTCCCATCCCACCCCAGCAGAATATCAGAGGGAGGCTGCCTGGGGAGATGATGGAAAACAAAGCCAAAACCTGGCCCCTGAGCTTGTCTGCTTCCGGCCACCTACCTATCCTGGGGCACCCAAGGCAGAGAAGGTTCAGAGTTCGATTGTTTTTCAATGAAGTAAGCTTTTCGTGGAGTGTCTGCCTGCCCGGAGTCTCAGCCACCACACACCCGCAGCATTAAATGCCATGTCTGGCTCCATGGCTCTGTTGTGTCAGGCCCGACAGCATTCTTTTTAAAAAAGTAAGAATTCTTTGCCCGTCTGGAAAAACTTGGAGATTGCACATCCACCCCTGGTGTCCAGGTTTCTCGTGAGGAAAAGGACTATCTGGTCCCTTTTGTATGGAGCTGAGTCAACGCCACCCCCTCTGGGTTGACTTGCAAACCAGTAACAACAGTGGGGTTCCCCCAGCACCCCGCCCCGAGCACTTCTCAGCCATGACTGCCACAGACACCCTGTCTGGACTCACCGCCTCTCTCTGCTTCCCTATCCAAGCTGCTGAGCATCTCCCTGCGAACCCCTCCACCCCCGTCTCCCCACTCCCCAGGCAGTGAGCTATGAATGCCCTCGCCCCCAAGGCCATGACGATGAGGGCGGGTGGCACAGTCCCCACGCAGAGCAGTGCTCCGGCAGGGAGACCGACAGGATGGGGAGGAATGCAGGAGGTGCTCAATGAGTGGTTTTACATTGGGTCCTACAACTACCTTCCTCATCATCACTCTTCGGTAGCAATAAAGCACCATCTGAAGGGTTGCAGAGAGACTTCAATGTGCCTCGAGGTCCATTCTACTCTGGCTCAGAGATTCTGGGGTTCTGCAAGGCATGGGGGTAGCAAAACAACATCTCAGGGGAGGACCCATGTTTCCAGCTCCCTGGAAACAGACAAAAGACACCATGTGTACAACCGAATGCAGCTAGGAAAGAATGAGACATGGTCTCAAAGCAAGGAGGGGTGTTCTTCTGGGGATCCCTGGGTAAAGCCTGGAAGAATGCCACCTTCTCTTCTCCGCAAGGGCCTCAAATGCTGCCGGGGTTGTCGAACATGTGCCTAGCACCCTAAGTCTCCCTCTATGCTCCCTACTGGAATCTGACTTCTGACAGGTACTTCTACCTGCAAGTCCCGGGAAGAACAGGTGCACAGAGCGCAGGTTACTACTTCCCACCTTCAAACCTCCCCTCCTCCTCCTCCTCCTCGTTCCCGGTGCCAGGACAGGGCTCAACCACATGTGCTCACACGACAAACCCGAGAGACATGCCCAGCTTCCCCGGCATCACTCTCGTCCCTGCCCGTACCCCGCCCTTCATAACGCCCTTAGCATTCGCTGAGTCAGTCTCCTCTCGTGCCGTGCCACTGGTGCGGTCTACCACGGCCTCTCCTTCTGTGCACGGTCCACGCATGCAGGTGACCACCGCACAGGAACGCCTGAGACGTCCCCTTTAGCTCCAACAACAACAGTGTGGTTCCTTACACCGGACACGTAGGCCCTGGCCCTTGTGCGAATGTTTCACGTGCACAATCTCAGAGGACAATTCTCTGGAGTGAACATCATCATTGTCGTCATTCGCCGTGAGGAGAGCGAGGCCCGGAGGCCTGTGCCCAAGGTCCCACAGCGGGAGAGTCCCGGCGCTGGGATGACAGCGGCCTCTGCCTCTGGTCCTGCGGCCTGACGGCGGCCCTTGTGGGAGCTTAGACGGGGTCTGTTCATTAATGGATGGGTCACAGGCAACCTCTGGTCCATCTCCTTGCCAGGCTGTGCTCCTTCCAAGTCATTCATGTTGCAGTCACCAGGGTAGGTCCTCGGGCTTAAATCTGCTTCTGTCACCTCTGCTTAAAGCCTTTGCTGGTCCCCAACCCCTGAGCCTGAGAGCTCAGCCCTTTCCCTCCCCCTCCCTTCGCTCTCCCGTCGGCCGTATGATGACACGTTCCAGGAACGAGGCTCACGCCGGCGCACGCCGGCCGGACACCGCTCCCTCCCGCCCATCCTGTCAGCGCAGTCGGGGCGCTTGTCTTGCGTCTCCCTATTTCCCTCTGCACTTAGGTGGCAGGACTCCCGTGGCAGGTGCTTTTGCCTGTTCCATTAACCTGTCAGGTCCTGGAGGCACAGCGGGCGTGTGTCCACTCTGGCCCCGTGGCTGGCCCCGTGGCTGGCCCCGTGGCTGGCCCCGTGGCCGGCACCAGAAGGTCAGTGTCTGACAGCAAGGCCTCTTTGTCTCAAAGCACCGATTCAACCGAGTTATTAGTGAATAAAGACGGACCACACACAGCCCACGTGGGACGGCAGGGACCCTCGATCAGAAAACACTCGTGACCCGCGACGAGGCCACGTGCTGACGAACCGGGGGAGAGACTTCACACCCCGGGGCACGTCAATCCACCGGTGGGCTTCCCCGAGCTCGGGCTGCTGGCCCCGCCCCCAGCTCCCAGGCCAGCCGGTCTGAGAAGCAGGTGCACTGAGAACAACTGGTGAGTTTCGCGCGGCTGCTGGGCCAGAAGGCAGGGGACGGAGCCGCCCCTCCGGGAGGTTCTGAAGGAGCCCAGGGAGACCAGGACGACGAGCAAGGCAGAATAAAGCCCTCTTGTCCCGTCGGGGCTCTGTCTGAAGCTTGTGGTTCACAGGACTCTAACGGAACGTCTGCTCTCTGAACAAGGATCCTTTGGGGGCCACCACACCCGATCTAACGCCACACTCGCGTGAAGTGCAGCCTCTTGCCGAGGAGGCCCTGGCCTCACAGACATGCTGGTCCGCTCGGCGCCTGGCGCCCCGGCGCGGAGCTCAGGTGTGCCCGACGCCCGTGCACGGTGCCGGCCACGCGCCCCGGGCCGGACCCCCTCGCCGACGGGAGCAGCTCCAGGCTAAACCAGTGGCATCCCGGAGACGTCGTGAGCACGGAGGAAACAAACAGATTAATCTCTGAAATTTGATACCCGTTCCAGACACAAGTAGCAACACACTTAGCGACAAAGCTGTCAAAATATGTTCCACAGCCTCATTGGCAAGAGATCTGGACACACGAATGAAATTCAGCAAAACCAAATCAGTTGCCAAAGTGGGAGGTTTGACAGAGGGTTCGGTAATTCATTTAGATCAAAACAGGAACCCGTCCAAAGGAGAGCGCGTCACCGTAAATTATTATGGAGTGATTAAAAATAATTAGTCAGTGATTTCAAAATATTACATATATTTTTCTGCGATATTGAGGGGACATGTTAGATGATGTGGGATTTTGTTTTTACATTGAATTTTTTTTTCTTCTTCTTAATTCTCTTCAGCTTTTTAAAAAACAGGGGCCACAGATGTAATAATGCTCCACCATGCAAATCACTGTGGCTCCAAAGAATCTGTGTTTAGGCAACAGGCTTCCTTTATGAATCTTCGAAAGGGGGAGAATGAGAGAGAGAGACTCCTCTTCCTTCCTGGGCCTCACAGGCAGGGCTGGCCTGTAGCTGCTGCTCCTGAGTTCGTCTGGGACCAAGCGCATTGGAGGAGTTACGTTTCCAAAGTCCCCCTGGGTCGCTGGGCCAGCCCTGCCCGCTGGGCTCCCAGGAGGCTGGGGTGCCCCGGTCCTGGGGGATTCCGGCCGGAACCCTGGCCTCTCAGCTCCCGGCTGCTTGCTCCAGGCGGAGAGACCTGGAACCAAAAGGCTCCATTGGACTTTCTGGAGAAACCTGCTGGCAGGGCCGACTTCTTGGAGCCTCTGCTGCTGGTACTGCGGCCGCGCCCGAGAAGAACTGGGTCCAAGCGACCGAGGAGGACCTCCCGGGCCGGCTCCTTCGGCCAGCTCCAGCGTCTCTGGTCAGACCAGAGCTGGGCATGCTTCCTCCAGCCTCACAGGCTGCGGAAGGGGGCACGGGGACACCTACTGCCCTCCTGTTCACCTCTGCTGTCCTCACACAGAGGACTGCGCCCCAGCACGCGGAGCCTCGCAGGCCACAGGGACGGGCCCCAGCTCCTGCCACGCCCCACTGCCCCCGTGTCCCCGCTGCCCCTGCGGCCTGGGGGCCCTGGCTTCCACTTCCTCTTCACGAGTTATGACTTCACATCCTGCTAAGTGAGGGGTGTTAACTTTTAAGTTGTCATAAAACCAAATAATTGTATTAATGCAGTTGTTATGATGAGGAGCCGGGCTGGGCACAGGCACGAGGTAGCCTGGACGGCCAGCGTCGGCTGGGGGAGCACCTGCCCGAGAGAAACGGGGTGAAGACATTTGCCCTTTTCCTGTGTAGAGTCCCATTCGGAAAAGAAAGAGAAGGAGGAGGAGGATGGAGGAAAGGCAGGACTTCCGCACGGAACAGGCCGTTGCAGCCGCGGCCTTCCGCGATGCTCCTGAGCTACGTTCCCTGTCTCCCAGCAAGGCACCAGCATATAAAATGGCAGTGAATTTGCATTACTTCCCATCCATCATCCTCTGGGTGTGCAGGGGAAACCAGGGGACCCACTGCAACAAAGCTCAGCCTTCGTGTTGACAGATTCTTATTTAAGTGACTATGAATACAACAATTCCACAAATAATTTGTCAAGTGTGTGGCTGAACTGGCTCTGAACCCTGATAAATACCCACTCTCTTCCCGCTAGAGAAGCAGCGTGTTCCGTGTGCGGACGCCCCAGAGCAGGCGCGAGGAGGTAACAATCGATGCAGCTGTATTTCTCCCTGCGCTGTGGTCTAACCGAGCCAAGCCGAGCCACCCGGCCAGACAAAAAGCCATCTTGATAATGACATTGAAACCAGGGGTCTTCTACAAACTGCACCGGTGGCCCCCAGCCCAGAGGACACACCAGTCAGGTCACCTTGAGCCTTGGGCTCCCCCGGCTACTGACCCGGCAGCCTGGAGCCCAGCTGCTGCGCCTTGACCATGCGGGGCCGCGGGCAGAACACGCGCTGTGCTGGCCCGCGTGTGGTTCAAGACCACGTGTCCCGTGAACAAAGTGTAAATCGAATCATCTTTGAAGATGGCAGCAGACACCTAAGTGTCTCTTGTAGATATAACTGAATACGCGTTATTAATTTGTTTTCCACAAAGCTCCCCGCTCTGCGAGGGTGAGTGAGGACACAGAGCCGCCCGGGTGAGCGGGCTCGTCTGTCGGGGGAAGGCGGGTGCAGGTGTAGCAACAAGTTCCCTCCCCAGAACCCACCCGGGAGGGTGCGACTCTTCTCAGCGGAAGAAGCATCCTGCCAACTAGACTGTCCCCGACGTTTTACTGCAGTTCCAGCCTCTGACGGGGCACGAACACTGCACTTTGCCGAGTGAGGTGGCGACTGACACACAGATGCTGGACAGCCAGGCACGCAAGGGTGTCTGAGTGGCAGTCACACAGGCACTTTTGACTCTGGGACTGTCATGCCTACGGAAATAATTAAGGCGTCCTCACGTAGAATGCTAATTATTTATTGTTTGTAAAACCATTCTAAATAACGGAGAGGCGCGTGCCATTGGGCCACCGCGATTTTCTCTTCACTAACTTAACCGGAATTTGCATTTTGGGACTCTAGCCAGTGACTTACATGCAGTCCCTAAGTCGTTTTTCAAACACCCTGTCCTATCTTAATCTATTCATCATTAATCACATTTGGTCACTTTACATAGAGAACACTATTCAGATGGAAGATAAAAGAAATACATTAATAAAACTAAAGCAAGTTGGAATACTTCAAAACATAAGGTAGGGCATGAATATGGTTATCAAAGCAATTCATACACTGCACTTGGGGTGACTGCGGGCAGGTGGAGCTGGGGCTCAGTGTGCAACGAGGAGAGCCGGGCTTTCCCCAGGGCAGACACCCCCTCTCGCCACTGAGCCAGGCACACATCTGAGCTGGTCCTGGGGCAGCTCTGTCCTCTTACAGGTGAAACATGGAAATGCTTCTCACCCGGTCACCTCTACTGGTGACTATGGGTGGGCCTAGCGGAGACAGCCCCAGAAGCACTCAGGGTGACACTCTGGAGACTGGTACTCTTTGTGCCAGTTCTTGGGGTTCACAAGGAGGTTGTGCTGGCCTCAGTCAATAGCAGCTGTACCTCCTTGCTGTGTCATGTCCAGGATACCCCCTCTGGGGCGTAGGCTCTGGTCCCCCGCGGGCTCTCGGACGTCTGTGCAACACCCCCTTCATGGGCACGGCAGAGCACAATCAAGGGTGCTTCCCACGCCGACAAAAGCAAAGGGGAAAGAGTGAAGACCGAAAGACGGGAGAAAGGGGAGGGAGAGGGAAACCACCTCTCCAGCTACGTTCCTCGCCGCCCCTGACGTCCTGAGCAGCTGGGACAGGGCCGCAGCTCCCAGCCCACACACAGCCCACGTCCCCGAGCGGTTCCCTGACAGGGGCCACCTCAGGCCTGCACTGGCCGTGCACTAGCTGAGCCAACGGGGCCGAATAAGGTCTGTATCCGGCAAGGATTTTCACTTACTAGGTGGTGAGGGTGGGTGGTGGGAAGACTGGACGTGGCCAAGCCATGGGCTCGTCGATAAGCTGAGGGTCAAACTGATGTCTTCAGAGGAGGATGGTGGAGCCCCCCCCCCCGCCAGCTGCGCAGACAGAAGGGGAGACAAGCTCCCCAAACCAGGTGACTCTGAGGCTGAGGTCAGCTCCACTTTGGTAAGTGCGGGTGAAGTTCACTTTGGAGGCGCCATGGACGGAAGGGACTCGACATACCCTGTACATTGGAATCGTTGATGTAGAACCAGCCACTTGAGTCACTAAAACAGAATACGACAGCCTGGTGGCTGATCAACAACGGACATTCACCTTCCACAGGTCTGGGGGCTGGAACCGCAAGATAAGGTGCCAGCAGACTCGGGCCTGCGGAGGACCCTCTTCCTCGTTCATAGACGCTGTCTCTCCTCCAGAGAAACGCCGAGGAACTCTTTGGGGTCCCTTGTTTTTGTTTTTATTTTTTATCCTCACCCGAGGACATTTCTGCATAGAGCAAGAGGGAGAGAGAGAGAGAAACATCGATGTGAGAGAGACACATCGAGTGGTTGCCACCCGCACAACCAACCAGGGCCGGGGACAAACTGCAACCGAGGTACGTGCCCTTAGCGGGAACCGAACCCGGGTCTCCCTGGACCGCAGGCCAACGCTCTAACCACTGAGCCAAACCGGCCAGGGCTGGGGTCCCTTTTATAAGGACACTAATCCCATTCATGAGGGTTCCACCTCCATGACCTAAGCACCTTCCAAAAGCTTCACCTCCTGACACCTCCACACTGGGGATTAGATGTTAACATATAAATTTTAGGGAGATACAAACATTCAGTCTACAGCAATTCGATACAAGACTGACGGGGTGGCCAGGAGTCAGGTATGGAGAACTTTGAACATCTGGCAAATGCTTTAAGTTTACTTGGCAGAAATAATTAAGCAGAAGAAAAATGATCTGCAGAGCACCATGCTCCAAGGTGTTCAATGAGCCCCAGCAAGGTCATCAGGACACAGAATCAGCTCTGTGAGGACAGGGGCTGCAGCTGTTTGCTTCGTGCTTGTATTTCCGGCACCTGCGACCGTGCCTGGCGCCGAGTGGGTCTCCCGCGCGACGGACCACCAACGGGATGCTCCAGAAAAAGACAGTTGCGTGGTTTCAATGATGCAAAGCACGATCGGCTGACCCAAACTCAAGGGCTTGCATCCAGACGTCTTTGACAGGCAGAAGAATCTGGAATAAATAGCTTGGATTGCTATCGGGGACCCTTGGGCCATAATCTTTATTATTGTACTCATATCATGTTGTGGAGCTCTCTGGCGTGCCAAGTACTCTGTGAGAGGAAGCCAGTGCCAGGCCTTGCTGGACGAGGAGGGGCCAGCCGCCAGTCACCATGGGGATGTCTCTCTGGTGTGACCAAGAGGGGTGGCGCTCCAACCCAGAGAGGGGTGAGGGAGAGCACGGAGTGGGCAACCGGGGCACACGGGTGTGAGGGCCAGCACCACGCCGTTGTGCACAGCGCCCGCTCAAGCACCCTGTGGGCCACGCCAGCCCTCTGCAGTCACACTTGTTAGGGAAATGCCACCGTGGTGATGAGAGATGGGTAAAGGGTGGGGCAGGGCGAGCGGGTGATGGGGGAGGGGAAAGACGAAGCATCTGGGGAAAGCGTCCAGCCCTGGGAGGGGCCGATGACCAGGCAGGACACAGGCCCTCTCGAGGGTCGAGCTGTGGTGACCAGTGTGTGCTGGTCAGTGCAGCTCCTCTGCTCCTCAGGGGACATTTCAAGGCCAACGCCCAGACCCCAGCCCTTGCCCGGCACCAGCAGGGAGCCCTCAGGGAGTGCTCAGAGAGCACCGCCTTGACAAAGAGCGAAGAGACGGGGGGCTCGGGGATTCACCTCGGAGGCATGTCCCTCTGTATCTGACCTGCCTCCCAAAGGGTTTGCTCACATAGGGTCTGTCCTCGACGTTGGAAACGGTGGGCGTGCGACGCCAACCACACCACAGTCCGGCTCACCCTCACCGAACGTCAGTGTGGGTTTAGGTCAAATAATAGTAACTGTTTGGGTGCTTTTCAAGTGTGTCCCCAAGTTTTCATTTTTATTTTCTTTTTCATATAACAAAACTTCTGCCAAAGAAACTGGTTTCTGAAGTCCCAGTCAAAAACTAGTAATATTCTATCCACACATTAATGATTCCAAAATTCTCCATTATGAACAATATTTATCAAAAACAGCCCACTATCAGATGAAAGATGTGCCTTATCTTTTCTTGTCAACTAAAACATTATTCACTGAAAGTTTCTTTCATATCTGTTTCAGTGTCATTTTAAATTGCAAATCAATCATCTATCCCACAGCCCTCGTTTTGGAGGGGAGATTAACGCTCTGGCTAAAACTGTTTACAAAGCCATTTGTAAACCTTCTGCTGATGCAGATGAGGAAGGTTTACCAGTTTAACATTGTTGATCCCAGAGAAAGCCTTAAGCAATGACTTCAGAGGGCAAAAAAATTTGTTCATTTATCATTATTGTCATGGGCTTTCGCAAATGATAACAATTTGTCTTCATCCTATTTTTAGACAATGAGCCACAATAGAGTCCAGAAAAGCCATTTTGCCAGATGGGAGAAGGTGCTTTCATTGCAAAATGTTGTCTTTTCTTCTCCTGCCCTATAAAATTGGCTTAAGTGAGAACCAAGGATATGTTTTAATGTCAGGGTTCCCCGAAGACATCGTGACACACAATAAAGGCATTGCCATGCCCGGGAAGGATGTGGTTCGTATGCACGGAATATGCTTTCCCACCCCAAACCGTGACTTCGGGGATAGATTGAAACGCTGGAAAGATAGTTATGGATTTTAGCACGCTTTCATTCCTAATTAATATTCCCCCTTTTTAAACGAAACACTGCAATCGGAAGGCCAATTACTTCTCATTAAGATGAATAAAAATGTTAGAATAAGCTGGACATAAAATAAACATTGAAAGTGATATATAGTTAACTCCACCGAGCTCTGAGCGGCTAATCAGGAGCTCTCTATGGAAGAGCAGATAAGAAAATCCAGTGCTCATTAGAAACGTTCCGGATCTGGCGCATCGCATCGGGCTCCTGTCTTGTTCCCCTCAACTGGTCTTGGGAGCGTCCCCGAGGGGAGGGTACTCTCGCACCCTCTGTGTCTCTGACAGTCCAGGGCCCCTTAGCCACCCCTTCCCCAGACAGCCCAAAGCACCCAGCTCCGTTCGACAGGCGCTGCCTGGCCTGTCGCCTGTGGGAGCCGATCACTGATGAGCCCCTCACGCTCAGCCCATCTTCCACACAAAGGAATGTCTCACCTGCGTTTCCCCTGTGGAGGACAATGGGCAGATAAGCCTTGCAAAGACCCGAGAGGAAAAATATGAGCACTGCCCTGGCCAGCGTGGCTCCGTGTGGTTAGAGTGTCAGCCCCTGCACCAAAGGGTCACGGGTTCAATTCCCAATCCCAGGCAGGGGGTGTGCCGGAGGCAACCAACCGATGTGTCTCTCTCACATTGATATTTCTCTCTCTCTCTCCCCCTCCCTTTCACTCTCTCTAAAAATCACTGGAAAAAATATGCAAGAGGGGGGATTAACAAAACGAAACAAAAAAAGTAAAAAAAATCATCCCATGTGGTTCTTTCTGGACCCAGGGGTGGGGGACATGAAACCTCATCGTCTAGAAGTCTTTAGCATCCAGTCGACATTGTAGCAAATAGGGCTGCTGACTCACTGGACACACACTGGAGAGTGAGAGCATTTCTGAGCATCAATCAGCCTGAGACGAACTGCAACAGCCTACGGCACGCATCCGGAGCCCTGGAGGCTGGGAGAGAAAGGACCTTGCTTGGGGAGCTCGAGGAGGTTCACACCACAGACTTGGTTCCGGGGGTGCACAGCAGGCAGCCTCCTTGCCTGGGGCCTGCTGGGATTTAGCAGCCTGGGGAGCCGCCCAGCTTCTGTTTCCCCGCATGCTTCTGAGTGCAGGCCTCGCCGGGCAGGAAGCTGCTCCCGCAGCCATTTCCCTACAAGCAGACAAAGAGACACCTTTGCAGGGGAGTCTCCCCGCTGCTTTGGACTTGAATCCTAATCAGAGCCCATTGCACCACCCACAGTGCACACCCGCCCCCCTCCGGTCCCTGCCGGTCCGCCACAGCCTCCTCTGCCCTCCTGCCCCAGCCCCCCCTCCCAGGGACGCCCAGCTCCCCCCAGTCACCTCCTGTCCAAGCTCTCCACTGCCCGCTGATCAGCCCCGTCTGAATGGGTGCAGTTTTATTTCCCAGTCATGGCCGCGTTTTAAAATCAATTTATTTTTTTGGTCAATAGGAACGTATTGGCCCAGGACTTTATCACTCAATAATTTTAAGGTCGTGTAGAACAGGACATAGTCCTCTAAGTAAATTACTTTTTTTTTTTCCCTTTTTTCTTTCACTTTTAATTGTGATAAAATATACATAACATAAAGGGTTCAGTGCAGGCAGGTTGCTGTGTGGCCATCTCCAGAACTCTGTTTATTTTGCAAACCTGAAACGCTGCACCCCTTGCACACCAGCCTCCATTCCCCCGCCACGGCCCCTAGCAATCCAATCCCCGTGATCCTTAATGGGCCTCCCGCGGCTATTGCATCAGCTAGCAGAAGACAGAGAAGAACGGTTCTCCGAGGACCTTCGAGTCTCGGGTCTGAGGCTGGAGGAGAAGACAGCAAGAACAACAGATGAGAAAGAGTATGTGGTGAATCGGTGGGGGGCTCCCTGCCCTGGAGAAGAACGTTCCAGAGCAGAGAAGAGGTGCTGGAAGCCCGAGAAGGCGATGGTACCAGGCCCTCTTGGGGCTGAACCCCCAGCAAGATGATCACCCCCAAAAGCCCAGAACTGGATGGCCACCTTGTCACTGTATAGCACTGGGAAGGCCCCAAGTTGGCTAAGATTGCTTTCACTGATCTGACAAAATGAGGGCTTGCATTAAACATTTAGTTGAACAAGTGGAAAAGAATTTTTTTTTTTTTTTATCCTCACCCAAGGATATTTTTCCATTTTTTTTGTACAGATAGAGTGGGAGGGAGAGAGAGGAAGGGAGAGAGAGAGAAAAACATCGACGTGAAGGGACACATCGAGCGGCTGCCACCCGCACGACCAACCAGGGCCGGGGACAAACTGCAACCGAAATACGTGCCCTTAGCGGGAACCGAACCCGGGTCTCTCCGGACCGCAGGCTGACGCTCTAACCGCTGAGCCAAACTGGCCAGGGCGGGAAAAAAATTTTAAGTTATTTTTCTTGCATTTCAGAACGACTCTAGTTCCCACCTCTTCGGCCACACCTTGGCCCCCTCCACCCGTAGCCGCACCTTTCACTGTCTTACTCTCCCAGTGCCTTGCTCAGACCTCGTGCCCAGTGGGCACAACAGCCAACAACTGAGGACTGAAGCACAGAGTGGAAATACAGCCAATCGTTCTCTTAGAATATTGACAAGTGATAAGAATATACCAATGCATATTAAGCAAATGCTGAACACCTACTGTGTGCCAGGCAATGTGGCGGGCAGTCGGGATTCAATAAGGCAGACACAGTCCTTCTCTTCAGGGCTCCTTCCTTCCAAGGAAAACAACGGAGCTTCAAGGTGGTAAAGGGGTGCTGGTGGGAAGGAAGTTCCTCCGAGGTCCGTTTGCTGGGTCACCTGCTTTCAAAGGAGTCTGTGGTAGCTGGTGGCAGCCTGCCAGCCCCCGTGGTAAGCTTCAGGACCCAGCATTCCAGTTACAAGGCCAGCCGAGGCCACTTCCTAAAATAAAGGTGCCACGATGTACAAAATGTGACAAATCAGAGGACTGGTCATCTGCACTCCCGTCTCACAAACTACTTCTGTGGATTTTATCTTTGCACTTCTTTAACCAGCTGGTGTGAAACTGTGGAGTGAACTCCTGGATAGCCTCTGCCACCCCCAGACCCCCATGGCACACTAGCTGAGTGAATGCACCACCCCCCAGACCACCCCGTGGCACACTAGCTGAGTGAATGCACCATCCCCCAGACCCCCCATGGCTCACTAGCTGAGTGAATGCACCATCCCCCAGACCCCCCATGGCACACTAGCTGAGTGAATGCACTATCCCCTAGACAACCCCGTGGCACACTAGCTGAGTGAATGCACCATCCCCCAGACCCCCCATGGCTCACTAGCTGAGTGAATGCACCACCCCCCAGACCACCCCGTGGCACACTAGCTGAGTGAATGCACTATCCCCTAGACAACCCCGTGGCACACTAGCTGAGTGAATGCACCATCCCCCAGACCCCCCCCTGGCACACTAGCTGAGTGAATGCACACCCCCAGACCCCCCCGTGGCACACTAGCTGAGTGAATGCACCATCCCCCAGACCACCCCGTGGCACACTAGCTGAGTGAATGCACACCCCCTGACCACCCCGTGGCACACTAGCTGAGTGAATGCACCATCCCCCAGACCCCCCCATAGCTCACTAGCTGAGTGAATGCACCATCCCCCAGACCCCCCCGTGGCACACTAGCTGAGTGAATGCACCATCCCCCAGACCACCCCGTGGCACACTAGCTGAGTGAATGCACACCCCCTGACCACCCCGTGGCACACTAGCTGAGTGAATGCACCTCCCCTAGACCACCCCGTGGCACACTAGCTGAGTGAATGCACCATCCCCCAGACCCCCCCATAGCTCACTAGCTGAGTGAATGCACACCCCCAGACCACCCCGTGGCACACTAGCTGAGTGAATGCACCATCCCCCAGACCACCCCATGGCACACTAGCTGAGTGAATGCACCATCCCCCAGACCACCCCGTGGCACACTAGCTGAGTGAATGCACACCCCCTGACCACCCCGTGGCACACTAGCTGAGTGAATGCACCATCCCCCAGACCCCCCCATAGCTCACTAGCTGAGTGAATGCACCATCCCCCAGACCCCCCCGTGGCACACTAGCTGAGTGAATGCACCATCCCCCAGACCACCCCGTGGCACACTAGCTGAGTGAATGCACCATCCCCCAGACCACCCCATAGCTCACTAGCTGAGTGAATGCACTATCCCCTAGACCCCCCCGTGGCACACTAGCTGAGTGAATGCACTATTCCCCAGACCCCCCCGTGGCACACTAGCTGAGTGAATGCACCACCCCCCAGACCCCCCCCTGGCACACTAGCTGAGTGAATGCACCACCCCCCAGACCCCCCCGTGGCACACTAGCTGAGTGAATGCACCTCCCCCAGACCACCCCATGGCACACTAGCTGAGTGAATGCACACCCCCAGACCACCCCGTGGCACACTAGCTGAGTGAATGCACCCCCCAGACCACCCCGTGGCACACTAGCTGAGTGAATGCACCCCCCAGACCACCCCGTGGCACACTAGCTGAGTGAATGCACACCCCCTGACCCCGCCATGACACTCTAGCTGAGTGAATGCACCACCCCCAGACCCCGCCATGGCTCACTAGCTGAGTGAATGCACACGGGTTGGCCCGGCAGGACCCTCTCTCCTTTTTCCTGGCAATGGAGCTGTGGTCACGCTTGTGGTTTGACCCTGCCCAGGTCACGTCTGTGCTCCAGGGAATGTGATGCTTTCCCAGCTCTTGGGGCTGGACCTTGGGCTAATCTGGCCTGAATTAACCTGTCACCAAGCTAATCAGAATAATCTCCTCCACCTGGCCTCAGGGTTGTCATAGCTGGAAGGCACATGCCCTCGGATGTCCGACTGAATGGAGGCTCTGGGACCTGTTTCCCTGATGGACACACAGAGGCCTGAGCGTTTCCAGCAACGGTGTTGGAGCCACACGAGGCCCAGTGAGCTGCTGGAGTGGCCGCCTCTCTTCAAGAGTGGAGTCTGATTCCCTGGAATGGGTCGGAATTAGTGACCTGCTTCTAACGTGCAGGAGGTAAGGAGGCTCGTGGGAGGGAGAACGAAGGTCTCCGCCATCAGCAAAGGGTACCGATTTGCCCGCCATGTGTGAGAGCCATTGCAGAAGCATCCCTCCAGTCCAGTCAAGCTCCCAGGCAACTACAGAACCAAGTGCCAATACGACCCCTCACGAGCTTCTGAGCCAGAACTGCCCAGGTCACTGCTCCTGAATCCCTAACCCACAGCACCTGTGAGGTAACAAAGAGTTGTTGCTGTTGTTGTAAGCCACTACGTTTTTCAAGTAATTTATTAAGTGATAGGCAACTAACCCAGGAGCCCAGACCAAAAAAAAAAAAAAAAACCATTAAGTTCCTGGATCAACCCTCACCTGAAGCTGCATACCTCTAAAAATTTCAATGAAGGAAGTCAGTAGAGTCTCTTTATTGGTTAAGCCAGTTTGAATTGGATTTTCTCTTCTTTTTCTATCAAAGCATCTTGGCAGATACATTTCCAATCCTTCCCATTTAGTCTCAGACCGAGGAGAACTCCAAGTGTGGATTAACGAGCCCCACTTAGCTTCAGCTCAGGGACCTTCCTTCCAGCTTCTCCCTGCAATGGCGACATCAACCTTAATGGAAGCAGATGATGTTGCGGTCTCACGGCAGAGAACCCAGCCTCCTGCTTCGGGTGAAATGAGTGGAGATGGGCAGGTCGTTTACCTGAATGTGTAGAGTCTGTAGGTGAGAACCCTCAACCACAGCATCACTGCCGGTTTTGGCGGTTTCTGCCAACGCAGCCAGAGGCAAGGAGCAAAGGGAAGTGGTGGTTCCTCCTGGGCAGCGGGCCCCTCAACACTCTTCAACCAGCGAGAAACGAGAGGACTACGAAGGGGTTGCAGCACCTGATGGCTGAAAACACAGGTGTGACCTTTCTGTTTCTTTGGGAAGTAGCCTCTTGCAATTCACAAAGAGAGCAGATCTTCCCTCTAAAGGAGTGAAGAACAAATTTGAAACACAATTGGGGTGTGTGTGTGTGTGTGTGTGTGAGAGAGAGAGAACGTGGCAAGATCACAAGAAAGCACGTAACTCCCTGGCTGACAATGCTCAGAACGATCTAGGCAGAATAAGGTTGATGGTGGGTTCTGAAAGGCAAGAAATCAACGTTAAAAGAAAGTGCTGGATAAATACACGGCTCCATGAGCCCCTGGCATATTCTCCCTCCTCCGAACAGGACTAAGATCAGCGGTGACAATCGCACTTGCTACACAGACATGGTCATGGGAAGTCCACAGAGCTATGGTCTATGCATATCTGATAGGAGCCATCAGTGAGTTATGCCTTTGTTAGTGCTCCAATGCCCACTTACTGCTATTTTTTTTGTATCCTCACCCGAGGACATTTTTCCATTTTTTTTGTTGTTGTTGTTGTTCAGATAGAGTGGGAGGGAGAGAGAGAGAGAGAAACATCGACGTGAAGGGACACATCGAGTGACTGCCACCCGCACGACCAACCAGGGCCGGGGACAAACTGCAACCGAGGTACGTGCCCTTAGCGGGAACCGAACCCAGGTCTCTCTGGACCGCAGGCCGACGCTCTAACTGCTGAGCCAAACCAGCCAGGGCGTATTGTTTTAAATAAGACTGTCTGCATTGTTGGCTCAAATTCACATCTATAAAGATTTCATCACAGAAATGCATCACACTGAGGTTCATTGCATGTTTCAGAGTAGCTTTTGGGGGAGAGAGAGAGAGTTAATGTTGGGCTCTGGAGTTATGAGAACTCTATAGGGGATCCCACTATTCACCTTCCCAACTCCTGTGTAGCCCAGGGCAAGTTATTCTGTTTCTCCAAAAATCAGCCTTTTCCTCTGTGACGCTAATCATTTTGTTTGTAAGAGCAGCGTCCACTCCTAAAATTCACCATGTTTCAGACTCTGTTCTCAGCATTTTCTGTGCCTTAGATCATTTAACCACATCACCTAATGTAAGTCTGTACCCCAAAGTGTGGCACGCATTAGACACTGCAATGGCAATACCCTCTGTCATTTGGAAATAAAATATTTAAAGGCACAATTAACACTACAAACGGATCTACTGCAATTTCTCACACATCTGGGCGACATGAATTTTTAAAGTACTTTTACATTTTTACTCTGTGACCAACTTTTTCCAAGTGCACACCCACACACACCTGTGTGGTGGAAGGGCATACCTTCTAAAAATCAATGTATCACTGCCTTTTCTGTAACGTCCGTTTCTATTCAGTCCACCGGGTACCACTGTACCTCAAAGATAAATGCCATCTTAATTGGACAGGTCTCTTTTTAACATTTACCATTTCCTGTTGGGTCTAGCTCAGAGCAGAGTGTGTGTGTGTGTGTGTGTGAGAGAGAGAGAGAGAGAGAGAGAGAGAGAGAGAGAGAGAAACAGGGACATAAAAAACGCCGTCTGAAACCTGCATCTCTGTTCTTGTGTGTCGGTGCACTGTGTTGACCCCAGCGACCACGTGGGTGCTATGCATTAGCACTGGCCTTTAGGCAGAGCTGAGCACTGCGTCCACGTTATGCCACTTGAGTCAGTGGGATGACAGCCCGGTGCAGTGCTGCTCAACCACAAGCTCGGCACCACCACAGCAGCAGGGTCTGCAAGGCTGGGCAGGTTGGCCCGGGTTCCGCCCACAACGCCCAAGCTTTCGGCCGAGATGCTCGGGAGGGAAGGCCATGCGCAGCTGCCTGACCTTCCGAGTCAGACCAGACTCCAAGGCAGTGTGCTGAACTCGCCATGTGGGCCCCGTGACCCAGGAGAAGGCACATGGATGGACTTCAGCCTCACACGGACCCGGTTCCGTATCGGCTCTGCCACCAGCTAGCAGCGTGACTCCGTTTCCCTGAACCTGTTTTCCTGTTCGAACCGCGCGAGGTAACGTCATGCTCCCTGGAACACGGCGAGCCCCCGGGAACGGCAGAAGAAGCAATCGAGTCATAGGAGCTTTGCCTCCATCACTCCCGGCCTCCTTCCCCGAGCCCCGAGTTGTACGGAAGAACAACTAAGCTACATCTCCACCGGGTGTCCCACGGGCCTTCGCAGCTCCACGTGATAAGTCAGAATCGCATCTATGCCTTAGTCTTGCACAGATGAGGCGCCTGGGTCCCCACACCCCTCGGCTCTCCATTCACCTGCGGGAACAGCCTGGCCAGGGCCCCAGTGCACTTCAGCATTGAAGTCGGCTTCACAGGTCAGAGTTTTCCTCCTCCTCCTCCCAAAAAAGCGCAAAAGCAAGATGAAGAACAAAGGATCGTGCTTATACATTTCCCAGGAAACTGAAAGCTAAGTGTAACGCAAGACTGCAAAGTGCGAGCGAGGCTGCGGAGCGCTGCTGTGATTGGGCGGACGCCCCATCGGGGGACGTGAGAGGAACTCAATTCTAAAGGAGAGAGACTCGACCTGAAGTTCAAAACTGTCCGTTTTCAACGTGAGTCCTGAACACAAAGCAAGTCTTCGCCCGGAGAGCCCTCGGCCTGGTGGGACAGGGGCAGAGTTGCAGGACGCAGTCTGCATCTGAGGCAGCAGAGGCGGACGACCTTCAGAGAGGTCATCCCGCCACCTCCTGGCCCCTCGGCCCTGTGCACGGCCACCCTACTCCCACCCTGGCACTTATGCTAACACCCAATAAAGAGAAACAAACATGCCCAACGATCAGCGACGGAGAGGAGCAGCCATGGATGGCTTCCGTCCAAAAATTCTAGAAGGAGAGATTGGAAAAGGGTAGCGAAACTGAACAGAATGAAAAACCTTCGCTACAGCCATCCGTTCTGTCATAGTTTTGGAAAAATGGGAAGCAATTACACCCCCGGAGAAGGATCACAGAGGAGAAGCAGCCATCTCCGATGTGCCCGCCTGGCGCTGCAGGGTGTCGTTCAGAGAGGATGAGCCTGTGATCAAGTCATACGCACACGGGGAAGCACAGAACGTGAGGCCACTGAACGTGGGCGGTGGGAAAGGAGGGAGGGAAGAGGAGGAAAAGGAAGTGCTCATCACGTCATTCCGCAGGGCAGAGAACGGGGAAGTTCGGGTCTACAGAAATGAGAACTAAAGCCGTCGTCTGAAGTTACAATTGTTGGGGTGATGACTTCATCAACATACAAGCTCCTTGAACTATCAGGAGAACCAAAGCAAACAAAATAGGCCACATAGTAGAGGACTTTAGGAAACAAAGAGAGTCTAATATACAAGGATATTTCGGAAGTAAGAGCAAATCTGCGCCAGGTCAGATGTGAATAGGCTGAACCGATCCGTCAGAAAGATTTTCAGATCGGCCCACAAAGCAAAGCCAGCCCAGGCTGTACTTAAGAGACACATGACACCAAGTTGTTCAGCGAAGTTGAAAATGGACGTTCATTCAAAGGCAGATCAGAGAGACATAAACAAAAGAAAGCAGAGGCCGTGTTCTCAATTCTGACAGGGCAGGATTCCGAATGAAAGCGCAGACTGGGCCACACAGAAGGGCGCTCTGATGTGACAGGAGAAATCTCAGCGATGCAGTAGTGGACCTGAACACCTGTGCATCGGACGCAGTACTGGACCTGAATGCCTGAGCATCAGACGCAGTAGTGGACCTGAATGCCTTTGCATCTGACGCAGTAGTGGACCTGAATGCCTGTGCATCGGACATAGTAGTGGATCTGAACGCCTGAGCATCAGACGTAGTAGTGGACCTGAATGCCTGTGCATCGGACGCAGTAGTGGACCTGAACGCCTGTGCATCGGACGCAGTACTGGACCTCAATGCCTGTGCATCGGACGCAGTAGTGGACCTGAACGCCTGTGCATCGGACGCAGTACTGGACCTCAATGCCTGTGCATCGGACGCAGTAGTGGACCTGAACGCCTGTGCATCGGACGCAGTACTGGACCTCAATGCCTGTGCATCGGACGCAGTACTGGACCTCAATGCCTGTGCATCGGACGCAGTAGTGGACCTGAACGCCTGTGCATCGGACGCAGTACTGGACCTCAATGCCTGTGCATCGGACGCAGTAGTGGACCTGAACGCCTGTGCATCGGACGCAGTACTGGACCTCAATGCCTGTGCATCGGACGCAGTACTGGACCTCAATGCCTGTGCATCGGATGCAGTACTGGACCTCAATGCCTGTGCATCGGACGCAGCACTGGACCTCAATGCCTGTGCATCGGACGCAGCACTGGACCTCAATGCCTGTGCATCGGATGCAGTAGTGGACCTGAACGCCTGTGCATCGGACGCAGTAGTGGACCTGAACGCCTGTGCATCGGACGCAGTACTGGACCTCAATGCCTGTGCATCGGATGCAGCACTGGACCTCAATGCCTGTGCATCTGACGCAGTAGTGACCTGAATGCCTGTGCATCGGACATAGTAGTGACTTGAATGCCTGTGCATCAGACGCAGTAGTGGACCTGAACGCCTGTGCATCGGACGCAGTACTGGACCTCAATGCCTGTGCATCGGACGCAGTACTGGACCTCAATGCCTGTGCATCGGATGCAGTACTGGACCTCAATGCCTGTGCATCGGACGCAGCACTGGACCTCAATGCCTGTGCATCTGACGCAGCACTGGACCTCAATGCCTGTGCATCTGACGCAGTAGTGACCTGAATGCCTGTGCATCTGATACAGTAGTGACCTGAACGCCTGTGCATCAGATGACAAAGCAGCTACGAATGAGGCAAAAATTCCAGGAGACTCGAGAAGAAACAGCGATAACCCTGGCAGCAGGAGCCACCCAGCAGGCTCAACCCGTGGCAGACCAGGGGGCAGTGACTTAGAATCCAGCAGCCACAGATCATGTCATTAACAAGACAGACTATGGAGTCAGACGGATTGCATACCTGGACAATAGATCATTTACTTTCTTTTCAAATGCCCATGAAATATTAATAAAATAACTGATCACATGCTAGGTCACAAAGAAACCCTGATAAATTCCCCCAAACCAGAAATAGTATACACAATATTCTCTGATCACAACGTAATAAAAATAAAAGTAAATAACAAAATCAGAAAATAAAAAGTCCTTTCCATCTGAAAATTAAGAATCAATAAACACAAATTACTCTTAGACATATGCTTAAGTTAAAGAGGAAACCCAGTCCCAAATTTAAGAATTTCTTGCCCTGGCCGGTTTGGCTCAGCAGTTAGAGCGTCGCCCTGAGGTCCCGAGAGACCCGAGTTCGGTTTCCGCTAAGGGCATGTACCTCGGTTGCAGTTTGTCCCCGGCCCTGGTTGGGTCGTGCGGGTGGCAACCACTCGATGTGTCCCTTTCACGTCGAGGTCTCTCTCTCTCTCCCCCACTCTCACTGTATCTGAACAAAAAACGGAAAAATGTCCTCGGGTGAGGATAAGAAAAAGAAAGGACCCAAACAGCCCTGGCCATTTTGCCTCAGTGGTTAGAGCATCAGCCTGTAGACCAGAGAGTCACGGGTTCAATTCCAGTCAAGGGCACGTACCTCGGTTGTAGTTCAGTCCCAGCCATGGTTGGGGCCATACAGGAGGCAACCAATCAATGTGTCTCTCACGTCCATGTTTCTCTCTCTCTAACTCTCTCCCTCTCTCTGTCTGAAAATAAAATGGAAAAATATCCTCGGGTGAGGATTTAAAAAAAAAAAAAGGATCCAAACAGGTCCAGGCCTAGGGAAATTTTATCAAGTCTTAAAAAAAAATCAAATGATATAATAATGCTTAAATTCTTCTAGGGCATGTAAAAAAAAAAAAAAGAAAAAATTTCCAAAATCTTTTATTGAAATATATCTAACATTATGCCTTAATTTGGTAGAGGCTGGGCAAAACAAACCAACACAAACTGTAGCCTAACTCATATTGAAATATTAGCAAACAACATCCATCAGACTATTAAAAAATAATACATTGTAATAAGTGGGTTTTTTAATCTCATCACCTTTTTTACTACTCCCCCAACCCTCCGCCCCTCTGGCAACCATCAGTCTGTTCTCGGTATCTGAGTCTATTTCTGATAAGGTTTCGGTAGTTACAAAGTAGTCACGGCGATGTAAAAGTTCAGCGTGGAAACAGTCAATGTTGTAATAACTACATGCACGGTGCCAAGTGGCTACTAGAAATGTTAGAGGGAACACTTTGTAAAGTATATGATTGTCTAACCACTAGGCTGTACACCTGCATTAATACAAAATAATATTAAATGTTAACTTTAACTGGAAAAAGTAAAAATAACTTTTGAGGTGATTAGAATTTGAAAAAAAGAAGTGGGTTTTATTTCAGAAACTTAAGAATGGTGAGATAATAGCAAGTACACTAAATAAGTCCTCCTAGTACTAGATGAAAGGAGAAAAATCATCTCAGACATGAAGAAAAAACTTAAACTCAACAATTTTGTGATTAAAAAATAACAAAAGCTCAACACAGTATGACAAACATAAAGGTTTTCTAGAAATTTATACAAAAAAAAAAACAGTCACCACATTGAAAGCAAAGGCCAAGAGAGTTTGCAGAAAAGGAAGTATAAATGGTTAAACATAAGAAAAGAAACTCAACTTCACTTGAAGGAGACATCCCCAAATTCAAGCTACCTCGAGGTGTCATTTTCACCTTTTGTACTGGCAAAAATCCCCCCGTTTGATGACACTCCGTTAGTGAGGGTCAGGTGCTGCTGGTAGGAATGCGAATTGGTATAACCCCTGCAGAGGGCAAATCGGCACCATCTATCAAAATTACATATGTATATACCCTCTGACCCAGCAAGTATACATTTGAGAATTTACCCTCCAGTTACACTCACACGCATGTGAAATGATGTCTGTGCAAGGCTGTTCATTAACACTGCCTTTAAGAACAAAAATGGCAAACAACCTAAATATCCACCTACAGGAAACTGGTTAAATAAATTATGGTACATCCATACAATGTAATACCGTGAAGCTACAAAAACAGTGATACTTTCTCTACATGGAATAGAAAAATTGCCCATTTATATCAAGCAAAACACACACCCAATGTGCCAATTTGTATGTAAATTAAGCTGCCTTGTGTGTAAAATGCAGAACATATTTGTGTTAGGTTGTGAGCAATTTCCTATATACTTAGGAGATCATCCTTCAACGACTGTCCCAATCTATTTTCCACGTTGACTATCCACTCCTCCCCTCCAGCACAGAGTCCACACTGAACAGACAACTCACACTTCGGTTACGCCGAGCCACATAACAGTCTCTGGTCATCTCTGTGCACATACTGTTCCCTCTGCCTAAAGCACCCAGATGCCCCTGTTCTGCCAGCCGAGCCATTCATCCCTCCGGAAGACCCGGTTCCAATAACGCCCCTGTTCAGGAGGAGAGAACGTGGCTTCCTTCAGCAGGGATTGTTTGTACACTCTGCTTTGTCAGATGCACTAAAATTCATTGCCCTGGAGTCGCGTATTGTGTTTACTTTTGCATCCCCATGACTTATCTAGCCCAGAATACATACGTGCACCAAATGTGCCTTAGAACAGGGGATGTGAGCAACCCATATGTCCATCAATGAGTAGGTTAACCCAATGTGTTCTATACAGACAACAGAATATTACTCAGCCTCAAAAAGAAAAAAAGAAGAAGGAAATTCTGACACAGACTGCAACAATGATGAACCTTGAAGAGAAGAGAGTATGTTAACTGAAATAAGCCAGTCACGAAGGACAAACAGCAGATGATTCCACTTACGTGAGTTTTGCAGGGCAGTCAAATTCACAGAGACAGAAATAGAACGACGGGGCTGGAGGGAGGAGAGAGCAGGTAGTTAGGGTCTAATGGGCAGAGTTCCAGTTTGGGATGAAAAGGTTCTGGAGCTGCATGGTGGTGATAGTTCAACAACACTGTCGATGTACTTACTGCCACTGAACTGTACACTTAAAATGGATTAAAATGGCAACTTCAACATCATGTTTTGATCACAATCAAAAGTTTGTCTTGAGTGGAAGATCCTTGGGATCCTTAAGATAGAAAGTCTTTCTCCTCAAAAATACCATAGATCCTATTCCCAAAGATGGTAAATATTATATGTGGCATCCCTGCTCACCTTTCAAAATCAATTCTACCCTTAGAAAGCTTTCTCCTGGGACTAAATCGAAAGCTGTAAATAAGGTCACTAAGATCTTGGTAAATAAGCTACACCATTCATTTGTCAATAACTATTGATAACCCACTTAGATGGCAGACAGCAGGTACTAAGGACACAAAGGTGAGAAAGGCAGACGCCTCACCTCAAGGGGCTCACCGAGGGATGGAATGTGTGCACTCGGCAACACTCTGAAGACCTTTTCCCTCCGATGCTTCCACGCGAGGGGCCACCCGCCCCTGGCCCCATCCTGTCTACTCTCTGTGGTACTTTTCATTCTGGACCCTGGGTGCCTGGTAATGTTCCACAGTAGAGAACCAATTCCCGTAAGTAAACAGAACACAAGATGCTGATGAAATATACTGCCCAAACAGCAGGGCACGGCTCATTTTTATGTTTTATTTTCAAGCTGGTTATTGCCGGGGTAGAAGAGTGCTATTGATTTTTGTATTTTGATCTTGGGTCCAGCAATCTGGCTGAACTCTATTATTAGTTTTAATAGTGTGTGTGTTGATGTCTTTGGTTATTCTGGGTAGATGATCATATCATTTGCAGATAATGTCCACTTTATCTCTTCCCTCCCAATCCTTACAACTCAGATTTCTCTTTGTTCCCTCAAAACATTGGCCGTGACCTTTAACATAACTTCTTTAAATTCACCATGAGGCAGCCAAAAAGTGAATTAATTTTATTATATTGAAGTAAAAGATTTCTGTTCAAAGATACCATGAACAAAGTTACTAAATGATAGAAAAGAAGATATCTGCAATATCTAAAACAACAAGGGATTACTCTTTTTGGACTACGTAAGGAGTTTCTGCATATCACCGCGAGAAAATGTCAGCCTCATGGAAAAATGGTCAAAGGATATGGATAGTGACTTACAGATGAGAAAACTCTAAAGCTAACAAGCACTTTGAAGAGATGCTTAAAATCATTAATAATCAGAGAAAATGCAAATTAAAATAATAATGAGATCTCAATTTATATATATCAGACTGGATGAGTTAGAACTCTGGATAATGCCACATGTTAGGGTAATGTGGTGATATAAAAATGTAATCCACTGCTTGAGGTTATGGGCAGCAATTCTGAAGAGTAATCGGGCAGCTGTAGTTAAATTTAATATGCCGACCCCAAGAATGAAGGTACCGATTGAGAAGGGCTCCTGATGGCTAATTGGGTTCAAATTTTAAAATGAAACCTGTTATCCATTGCTGAACAGGGAGCTCTCAAGCAGTCTTCGATGACCGCCCGCCTGCACTGTGTTCCAACCCTCTAAGCCAGTCCTTATAAAGGACTTCCTGCTATCCTAGTTCAACCAATAGGACTGATATTTTCCCTGTCCAATCAGAGCTGCACAGCTATATCCCCCATCAGCATCTTCACCAACCAATCAGAGAAGTTCCATAATGACCAATCAGGACCGTGCTATTTAGATCAATCAAACTGTGAGATTTGGAGTTCTTGTTTGCATAGAAATGGACAAATCAGGGACCAGGGGCGGGGCCTTCTCATCAGTCAGCTCCCCTCTGGCTTGGAGAGGGTAACAGAATGTGTCCTATATAGAAAATGAAGTTCAATAACGATGTGAATATACTTACTGCGACTGAAGTGTGCACTTAAAATTGATTAAAATGGTAAATTCGACGCTATGTATTTTTTTTTTTATCACAATAAAAGTTTGCCATGAGTGGAAGATCCTTGGGATCCTTAAGATAGAAAGTCTTTATCCTCAAGGGTACCATATATCCTATTCCCGAAGATGATAAATATTATATGTTGCATCCCTGCTCACCTTTCTTTTTTGTTTTTTTAATTAATTAATTTTTGTTACAGATGTTTCTCCTTTTTCCCCCACTGATTACCCCCTCCCCACCCTCCCTGCCCTATCCCCAGCTTTGTTGTCCATGTCCATTGTTCATGCACACATGCATATAAGTTCTGTGGTATCTCTCTCTCCCACCACTCCCTCTTCTGGGGATTGTCAGTCTGTACCCCACTTCCACGACTCTGGGACTACCCCATTCCTCAGACTGTTATGTTCATTATATTGCACAAGTAAGTGAGATCATATGATACTTGTCTTTCTCTGCTTGGCTTGTTTCGCTTAGCACAATATTCTCCAGGTCCCTCCATGTCGTCTCAAAGGATAAGAGATCTTTCTTTCTTACAGCTGCATAATATTCCACTGTGTATATGTACCACAGCTTTGTTATCCATTCATCTACTGATGGTCATTTGGGCTGTTTCCAGATCTTAGCTATTGTAAATAGTGCTGCTATGAACATGGGGGTACATATATTCTTTCTTATTGGTGTTTAAGGCTACTTAGGGTATATTCCCAGAAATGGGATCACTGGGTGAAATGGAAGTTCAATTTTTAATTTTTTGAGGAAACACCATATTGTTTTCCATAGTGGCTGCATCAGTCTGCATTCCCGCCAGCAATGTACTAGAGTCCCCTATTCTCCACACCCTCGCCAGCACTTGTTGTTTGATGATTTGTTGATGGCGGCCATTCTGACAGGTGTGAGGTGATACCTCATAGTTGTTTTAATTTGCATCTCTCTGATGCTTAGGGATGTTGAGCATTTCTTCATATGTCTCTTAGACATTTGTATGTCCTTTTTGGAGAGGTGTCTATTTAGTTCCTCTGCCCATTTTTTAATTGGGTTCTTTGTCTTCTTCTTCTTGAGTTGTGTAAACACTCTATATAAATTGGAAATTAACCCCTTATCTGATATATAATTGACAATTATGCTCTCCCATACAGTGGGTTGCCTTTCCATTTTGATGATTGTATCTTTTGCTGTGCAGAAGATTTTTATTTTGATGTAGTCCCATGTGTTCATTTTCTCCTTTGTTTCTGTTGCCTTAGGTGATGTATCAGTGAAAATTCTGCTGAGTATAATGTCTGAAATTTTGTTGCCTACATTTTCATCTAGGATTTTTATGGATTCATGAGTCACATTTAAGTCTTTTATCCACTTTGAGTTTATTCTTGTGTAGGGTGTAAGTTGATGCTCTAGTTTCATCTTTCTGCATGTAGCTGTCCAATTTTCCCAACACCATTTATTAAAGAGGCTGTCTTTACTCCACTGCATGCTCTTGCCACCTTTGTCAAATATTAATTGAGCATGTTGCCTTGGGTCCATTTCTGGGATCTCTGTTCTGTTCCACTGATCTATATGCCTGTTCTTGTGCCAGTACCAGGCTGTTTTGATTACAGTGGTTTTGTAGTATAACCTGAGATCTGATAATGTGATCCCTCCAACTTTGTTGTTCTTTTTCAAGATTGCTGTGGCTATTCGAGGTCTTTTTTGGTTCCATATGAACTTTTGAAGTATTTTTTCTAGTTCTGTGAAATATGTCGTTGGTATTTTGATGGGGATTGCATTGAATCTATAGATTGCTTTGGGTAGTATGGACATTTTAATGATGTTAATTATTCCAATCCATGAACAAGATATGTGCTTCCACTTTTTTATATCTTCCTCTATTTCTTTTTTCAATGACCTGTACTTTTCTGTGATTAGGTCCTTTACTTCTTTGGCTAAGTTTGTTCCTAGGTATCTTAATTTTTTTGCCGCCATGGTATATGGGATTGTCTTTTTAGTTTCTCTGTGAGCTCATCATTGGTGTATAAGAATGCCATAGATTTCTTGATGTTATTTTGTATCCTGCTACTTTGCCAAATTCATTTATTAAGTCTAATACATTTTTGAATGAGTTTTGGGGGCTTTCTACGTATAGTATCATGTCATCTGCAAATAATTACTGTTTCACTTCCTCCTTTCCAATTTGGATCCCTTTTGTTTTTTCTTCCTGTCTGATTGCTGTGGCTAAGACTTCCAGTACTATGTTAAATAAGAGTGGCAAAAGTGGGCATCCTTGCCTTGTTCCTGTTCTTAAGGGAAATGCTTTTCATTTTTGCCCATTGAGTATGATGTTGGCTGTAGGTCTTTCATATATGGCCTTTATTATGTCGAGATATGATCCCTCTATTCCCAGATTGCTGAGCATTTTTATCAGAAATGGGTGCTGGATTTTGTCGAATGCTTTTTCAGCATCTATTGATATGATCATATGAATTTTATCTTTCATTTTGTTTATGTGGTGTATCACATTTATTGATTTGCGAATATTGTACCAGCCTTGCATCCCTGGAATGAATCCCACTTGGTCATGGTGGATAATTTTTTTTTGATGTATTGCTGGATTCAATTTACTAGTATTTTGTTCAGGATTTTGGCATCTATGTTCATCAGGGATATTGGTCTGTAGTTTTCTTTCTTTGTAGTGTCTTTTTCTGGTTTTGGAATTAAAATTATGCTGGCCTCATAAAACGAGTTTGGAAGTCTTCCTTCTTCTTGAATTTGTTGAAATAGTTTGAGGAGAATGGGTATTAGTTCTTCTTTGAATGTTCAGTAAAATTTCCCCGTGAAGCAGTCCATGGCCTGGGATTTTGTTTGCTGGGAGAGTCTTAATTACATCTTCAATTTCTTTTGTTGTTATTGGTATGTTCAAGTTTTCTATCTCTTCCCGGTTCAGTTTTGGGAGACTATGTGTTTCTAGAAATTTGTCCATTTCGCCCTGGCCGGTTTGGCTCAGCGGTTAGAGCATCGGCCTGCGGTCCCGAGAGACTAGAAATTTGTCCATTTTGCTTAGATTGTCAAATTTGTTGCCGTATAATTGTTCATAATATTTGTTAACAATCCTTTGTATTTCTGAGGTGTCAGTTATTTCTCCTCTTTCACTTCTGATTTTGTGTATTTGGGTTCTCTCTCTTTGTGTCTTGGTGAGTCTAGCTAAGGCTTCATCAATCTTATTTATCTTTTCAAAGAACCAGCTCTTTGTTTTATTGATCCTTTGAATTGTTTGTTTGTTTGTTTGTTTGTTTTTGGCCTCCATGTCATTTATTTCTGCTCTGATCTTTACTATTTCCTTCCTTCTACTTGCTCTGGGGTTTTCTTTTCTTTTCTTTTTTCTTTTTCTTTTTTTTTTTTTTTTGCTTTCTAGTTTTTTAATTTGTGAGGCTAGATAGTCTATTAGGGATTTTTCTTATTTTTTGAGGTAGGCCTGTAGTGCTATGAACTTCCCTCTCAGAACTGCTTTCGCTGCATCCCATAGATTTTGTGTTGTTGTGTGTTCATTTTCATTGGTTTCCAGGAAGTTTTTAATTTCTTCCTTGATCTCCTTGGTAACCCATTCATTGTTCAATAACATGCTATTTAGCTTCCATGTGTTCAAATGTCTTTGCATGTTCTTGTTACAATTGATTTCTAGTTGCATGCCATTGTGATCTGAGAAGATGCTTGATATGATTTCAGTCTTCTTGAACTTGTAGAGACTTAGTTTGTGCCCTAACATGTGGTCTATCTTTGAGAATGTCCCGTGTGCACTTGAGAAGAATGTGAATTCTGCAGTTTTGGGGTGTAATTCTCTGTAGATATCTATGAAATCCATTTGACCTATAGCTTCATTTAGAGTCTGTGTTTCCTTGTTAATTTTTTGTCTAGAGGATCTATCCAGTGATGTCAGCGGGGTGTTGAAGTCCCCTGCTATGATTGTATTGCTGTTGATTTCTCCTTTGAAGTCCTCCAGAAGATTTTTAATATATGTTGGTGCTCCTATATTGGGTGCATATATGTTTACCAAGGTTATACAGATCCTTTTGGATAGATCCTTTCAATATTATGTAGTGGCCTTCTTTGTCTCTAGTTATGGCCTTCATTTTGAAATCTACTTTATCAGATATGAGTATTGTTACCCCAGCTTTTTTTTGCTTTCCATTTGCTTGAAAGATTTTTTCCATCCCTTCACTTTCAACCTATGTGAGTCTTTTGTTGTGAGGTGGGTCTCTTATAAACAACAGATATGTGAGTCATGCTTTCTTATCCAGTCAGCTACTCTGTGTCTTTTTATCAGAGCACTCAAACCATTCACATTTAAGGTGATAATTGATATGTACTTATTTATTGCCATTTTTGTTTAGTGTGGTTGTATTTTTCTTCCTATTCCTTCTACTAATTACATGAGTCCTTTTAGCACATCTTGCAGTGCTGGTTTGGTGTTAATATATTCCCTTAGCTTTTTTTTTTTTTTTTTTTTTGGTCTGGGAAGCTCTTTATTTGACCTTCTATTTTGAAGGATAGCCTTGCTGGGTAGAGTAGTCTTGGATTCAGATCCTTGTTTTTCATGACCTTGATTACTTCATGCCATTCCCTTCTGGCCTCCTGCTCACCTTTCAAAATCAATTCTACCCTTAGAAAGATTTCTCCTGGGACTAAACCTCAACAAAAAGGACAATGTTAAAGGGTGTACTTGCCTTGTCCACGGAAGACCGTTTCCCTGACTGTCTCCCTAGAACAGACTGGAGCTGACTCAGCAGAGTGGAGTGAAGCAGAGTTGCAACACCAGGGTGGCCTCACAGCCGTCCTGTTCCACGGCCCTGCTGTGTCATAGGTGAACTGTATGTATCACTATGGAGCTGTCTCACAACCGTGCTACCCCACAGCCACGCTGTATCAGAATTGAATTCTTTGTATGGAATAAATCTCCCCATTCACTTCACCCGAAACTGGGGAGTCCTGTTGATATTGAATAGGCACCAACCAATACATGCATCTGCTATTGGACATGGTTCTCCACGTCCCACACATGTCCATAAGCTAACATGTCCAGGGGAGTTCCTGGTAGCAGTGTTTGATATGTTGAGGAGTTGGAGGCAGTTGGGTGGTGCATCCCTGAGTGAGTGGATAGATAAATCTGGTAGATGAAAACCATGGTGTGTCCTGGAGCAACTAGAAGAGACAGCCTGGATGTGCACATACCAATAAGGATGGGCCTTCAAAACACAGTGTTGAGAGAAATTCAGAAAAGATTGTGATGTCAACCAGAGCCATTTACATAAAATTAAGTTGCAAGCATACAAATCAAGAGAACATATTCTGCAAGAACAAAAAAAAAAGCAAACACCTGCTGAACACATCAAAAGAGTTGCCTGGGGGTGGGGGAGTGGGGACAAAGTAAATGAGCAAATGGAAGAGCAGGTCCTTGCACAGGCGACGTAGTGATGCTCCAAGATAAAAGAGTGGGGTTATTTTTTTAAAAGGAAAGTAAATAAAAGCGATCCTGAGAGACCTAAAGATTCCAGAGAGAAATGGCAGAGCTAAGCCGCGTCTCGGAGGGTTACTTAGGGCTTCGAGCTCAGCCAGAGCCTCATCTCAAAGCGCTCTCAAAGACATCCACAGAAAGTGACACCGCACATCACAGCATAACTGTGAGGAAAAGCAAGACAGGAAGAAAGAAACACCTTTTCCCACCTTGTGCAGAAAGGGAACGGGGGCAACCAATGGGGGTAAAGGAGGCTGGGAATTCTCTCCTGCCTCTAACTCTCCAGCCTCTGCTCCCCCTGCCGCCTTGTGCACCAGGGGTGAAGGACTCAGACCTCATGGCTCCTGCGATATGTTAGGGTGCCGGAGGGCAGAGAGCCCAACCCTGTGCTCATTACATGCGGGGAGTAGCGGATCTCAAAATTCTCATACAAAAAAGAAATAATTGGCTTCAGAAGCCCATTAGTCAGGCCGCTAACACACCCATCCCTCTCTGCGTGGCATTTCTTGGATACATCATTTGACACTGAGGCAGGTCAGGGTTGCGACCCCCTCCCCCGTCATCCGAGGCCTTCCAGGGAGCTGGGGCAGCAGGAGCTGGGCCAGGATGAAAACAGCATTTTTAATATTATCTGTCAAGAAAACTGGTGGTGTAATGGGCTGACCGTTGGGGATTATGCATTGACCTGGCTTCCTCCATCTATTCTCAGCTGGGTATGGATGGTTACATACAAGTTCACTGGAACATTAGCCAGCCTGCTGCCCTCAACGTAATCTCAGGGCTGGGGGACAGGGAGGTGACTCCTGTCTCTGGTAACTTCGAAATCAGGAACTAGAAAGGAAAAATAAATGTGGTGACAGTGTAGCAGCTGAAGGGGGGTCTGGGAGCGGGGCTGGTCATGAACTCAGAACAAGGTCTGCCTACACAAAGGAGCACATGGGATCATCATCATCCTAATTTGGGGCCGTTCTTCTGCTCTGTGATTTCCAGGCAAGTCTCAGGGGGTCAAAATGAGTGGGAGATGAACAGGTTTGGTGCCCAGAACTAAGTGATCAGACATTATCCTTAGCAATGACTCAGTCCTGAAGGGCAGCACTGGCTGCTCCCCCTCATGTAACCACCTGGAAGGAGGCAGGTGCAGGGGTCCGGGTGGAGCTCCCTACACTTCTCCCGGCAGTATGCGGACTCTGACACCAGAATAGTATGTGCCAGGAAGTAAGTTTAGGAAAAAATCGCCAGTTTGGATAGGGGATGAAATCCTTGGCTTATTCCAATATACATCTTCATAAGAAGTTAGAAGGAGAGTCATGCAGAAGCTTGGAAAGCAACCCAAATGCAAACCCACACACAGGCACTGAGTGGAAGGAACATCTATTTTAGATGTCACAGGCCCACAACTGTCATTCCTGACTAGCAGCGGCCAGGCTTCCAAGGAGCCCGAGGACAGTTTCGCATGGTTCTCCTGGGCCCCTGGGCCGGAGAGGTGGTCTCCTACTACCTGCCGATTCCCTCGGGTCTCCGCAGAGCCTTCTCCTTGGGGACCCCTGAAGCGCCCTCGGGCAGCCGCCCCAGTTTCACAGTGACAGGAACAGAATGGACAGCAAACGTGCCTCCTTGTTCCATAGACGAACAAAGAAAGAACCCAGTCTCGCAAATTCGCCGGAACGTGCGTTTGAAACAGCTGCAGTGGAGAAGCCGGGCCTTTGTGGCCTTCTCGAGCAGCTAAAGCAGCCCGTGGGCACGGTGGCCTCCTGTCCTGCGGCTTCCCCAGCCCGGCCGCTGTCCCACCGGCTCTGCGCGTCGCCCACGACTCGGATCCCGAGTATCAAACACTCCGGACACCACAGGGATCATTAGCCAGACGCGGCCGGAGTAGCCTGGCAAGGATGGGGACGCCCTGAAATGCCAACCTTGCACCCAAGGCTTGGCCTTGACGCCCCGAGAATTCAAGTCAACATGTGTCTGGGCATCCAATCAGAGAGAACTGTCAACTCTTTCATCTCGTCAGTTCTACAGCCCTGAGATTTCTTTCTTGAAACAGTATCCGATTTCACGTTTAAAGGAAGAGAACGTATAATACAGATGTTTCATACAGTTTGAAGTACCAAGAGTATAAAACTATCACTTTTACTTTATCAGCCACCTCGGAGAGTTCAAAGCGTTTTTTTTGGTTTTTTTTGTGAGCCTTTTAATGCAAAATTTAACAATGGCTGGCTGGGCGGACATGGCCCTCACTTCACGGAGAGAAACCGATGACCTGCTCAAGGCAAACTGACTTTCACTGTCTTTCTACTGCACCTTGGTTCCAAAACCACTGGTCCGGGTCACATTTGTAGAGCAGGCCTGTAGACTACCAGACTGTTCCGATCTTCCAGGACCAGAGAGCAGACACACAGGCCCGGCAGAGAAGGGAGGGCTGCGTGTGCCCGTGGGCTGCGGCGCACCAGATGCTCTAGGTCTGCTTACAGGAGGCAGCCGCACCAGTCCTAGCCAATCCCTGCCGCGGCGCCATGGTGCCGGAAAATCTCATTTTTAAAAAGGTGTACGTTGAATGATTTTCCGATAAAGTCCGCTGGTTTTTAAATGTTAGTTGGTGTTGTTTCTTTCACTCCTTGCAAGCTACGCAAATCACACCTGTGAGCTGAACACTGCCCCAGGCAGCTGGTTTGCGACCACAGTCCTGAGATGTCACCACTGAGAGCAATTTCTATGTTTGGCGGAGGAGAGGAAAAAAAAAAAACTAAGACCACAAATGACCACACCACGTCTGCCTGCTAGGAGAAGTTGGCGCTCGCTCTCCAATCTGGAATATTTTCTCAGAAACATACTGTGACGGGCCTTGGCTGGGAGCCTCCCTGTCACCGTCCCCAGACGTTTCTGAAAGGGGCGCGGGGATCGTACCTGCTTAGAGAACAGAATGAAGGTCTGTCCGATCGCTGCTGCAGCAAAGCCCCTGCCTGCCTCCCGCCCTGTCTTCAGTGCACGTGGACCATAAGCCACCGCCTCCGGTGCGGGATCTGGGGACGAAAGGAAGGGACAGTGGCCCGCGCCTGTGTCACTGTGGTTAGTGAAGGAAACGCAGCCGCAGGCAGGGTTCCAGACGCATCAGCAATTCTCTGAGGAAGGGAATGGGAGAAACGAGTTGGACCGGACTCCCCAGAAACACTGGGAAGGTGGTTTCCAGGCTTCCCACAGTAGGTGGAACCGTGTCTGAGGATTTTTCATTTTTGTTTTTTATTTTACAGGTCAGCACGAGCCCAGCAGTCTGGAGGCTTGGGGACGTGTAGTCAGGCAGCCAGTGAGCTTTGAGTCCCCAAGATCAGGGCACGTCCCCCCAGCTGCTCCATGGTGGACGAGGACTCGTCGCTGCCCAGAGTCCCAGGGTTACGAGGCCCAGAGGCGGAGGTATGGGATTGGGAGCCAACGTTTGTATCCCACAATCTGTGACCTCTCTGTGCTCACCTACCACCCGGCAGGGCTGAAGGAAACCCCACCCTGGGGGGCCTGTGGCCTGTCCCCTCCTGGCCACAAGGCAACGCCCAGGGGAGCCATGGACAGGCACTGGGAGACGGTGTCATGTACACCTGCTCTTGGTGGCAGGGTAGGTGGTCTTGAGTAGATCAGCATGCCCTCAGGACCCTTCTCAGAGTGTCCCCTGTCTCACAGGCAGCAGAGGGAGGGTCTCTACGCAGGAAGGCTTCCCTTACACACTACGTCCCTGCCACCCCCACCTCCACCCCAGGAAGTAGTCTTAACTGCAAAGATGAAGCTTGAAAGGGGCTGGGGACTGCAGGACCCCAGGGAGGGGCTGTCTCCTGGCCTGGCCCAGGACCCCCGCCCCCATCCCTGCAGGAGCACCCTTCCTTCTTGTCCACCAGTGGGGTGCAGAACCACAGTGCTTATCGGGAGTCACGACGGAGAGGGGGGCTCTCATGACATCTGCTTGTCTATAATCAATGTATACATTGTTGGCATTGGTTTTGTTTTGTTTCATAGAACAAATAAAACAGCTGCGAAGGGAGAGTCATGTGCCCACCCGCGGTCTGACGACCGTCATCTCCCACAACCAGATCAGTTCATCTGGTTAAAGCGATGTGAACTTGACCCTGAATAATTTATTAAACTATCGAACCACTCGTAAAATAACTGAAGCTCGAGTCTAGTTTCACAGAACAGATTTAAACTGGAAAGAAGTCTATTAGCAAGATTTCAACATCTCGAAACAGAAAAGGCAGCGAGGAAGCTGACGGTCGCTGTCGTAACACAAGCGTGTAAACGTCCTAACTGGCCACTACCTTTGGCAATAATGTAGGATCACCCCCATTCCTCCCCAACTGGGTTCCACCCCGAGGGGAGGGAACCGAAATAGTGCAGGAAGAGGGGCACAGTCGCAGGAGACATCAACCCAGAGATGAGGAGACAGGGAGCCATCTGACAGCGAAGGAGGGGGGCTCCCCTGGCACAGGGAAGGCCCCACTGGACTCCGCGCCCGAGGACACAGCCTCTGGATTATCGTGGGCACATCTGGGCCCACACGGTTAGGGGGATCAGTAAACTAAGCAGTCCAAGAATTAGTATTCAGGGTGGAAAGGTATCCCCACCACATCTAGAGGGATTAGTTGAGGGGCACACTCCCCCCCCTTGTTTTTAAACTTTATTCATCAAACACTTTGGCACGCACTATCACAAACTATGGAAAAGATAGATAAGCAAGAGAGAAAGGAAAAATCAGAAATTACAATCCCAGCACCAGAACTGTACATTCTTTCAAGAGTTTTCACATTGCATGGCGTGATCATTGTTCAGGGAATGGAGGTAAAATGATTCCATACTATGCTTTTATAAATTAGCAAAACATATTGTTATTATACATGACAATATATACTTTGAATATGCATGTCTATGACGTCCTTAGAGTGTATATGCAAAATCATTTCTAATGACCACATGGAATTTCTGTACTGTCATGAACGAATGAATATAGGTTGATTCTGATGTTCATTTTTCTAAACAATACTGCAAAGATGCTGACGTAATAATAACCAGAAAGACTTTGTACGAAGGAAGTATTCCCTGTGTCTTATCTCTTCATCCTCCTCACCCTGAAGGGAAGACACTATTAATTCCTCTGTCTTAGAGCTGAGAAAAACGAACTGGGAGCTTTTAAGTGACGGACTGGCCGGGACATTCTGGGCAAGGACAGAGCTGGAGTTCGAACCCCGGTCTGCCTGCGGCTGCCGCTGAGCCACGCAAACACCAGAGCCCACTGCCATCTACACGGATCGATTGCCTCTTTCCGGCCACTTCTTCAGGATAAATGCTTGAGAGGTACACTTACTGGGACAAAGGGAATCAGAACCTTCCTATCCAGGGAACCTAAAAAGTAACCGTGTTCGGAGATGGTCAGGCTTGTGGGCGGCTTTGAGGTTTGATTCATTCTGGGCCGCCTCGTCCAGCAAGGATCAGAGGCTGAGGGTGGATCACAGGGGCCCCAAAATGGAACAGCCTCTTTGGTGCTGTGAAGAGTCTCTCCAAAAGCATCCCAGGAGGGTTTGGCGTCCCCGGCAAAGACGCCGGTCCTGGGAGGGAGGCTGAAGGAGCAAACCCAGCATCCTCGCCAACCCTCCCCTTCCGACAGCACGGCCCACCTGGCCATCTGGTACCGCCATTCTGAGACAAAATTCGGGGAGTCTTTATTTATATGCCACACTTACTAAATCAGTCTTTCAAAACTATTTATGTAAAAACAAAGTCATCTTTGATCTCTAGAATGTGTGTGGGTAGGTGGACGAGGAGAAAGGCTGGGACCCGGAGGTGGAAAATGCCTTCAATTGGAGCAAAATGTAGAAGGTCTGTTTCCAATCAGGGGCCTTTGTTCCCTGGCTGTGGCCATCCTCCACCCCTCCTGGGGGAGCCACACACTATTATAACTTAAAGTGCAGATTCACCTGAAGAAAGCTGTGACGTGTGCCCCCGAGAGACACAGACGGCTTAGCCTAACTTGGCCTTTTCTCCCTTCTACTCTAATAGATCTTTTTTTTTCCCTTTTTGTCACTCAAAATGAGTGTCTGATGTACTAGCATAAATTGTTAAAAGCAGTTTTAGGTAAAGAAGAGAGAGGAAAGTGGAGTTTTTTTCACAAAAGCCAACCTCAATTTATGTCAAAGAGGGTTAAAAGACCTTGGGATTAAAGCAATAAACTTGCTGCTGTCAAAGCTAAAACCCGCTAACAATTCAGTGCCAAACGCATGTTGTTCAATATCATTTCATATTATATTATGTCACAGCGAGCTGACGGCTCTGCATCACCCTGACAAGGCTGATTTACTCTGAAGAATTCATCGACATTTTGCGCAGTCAAAGCTGACTCCGTTTTGTTCGGACGGACCGTGGGAAGTGTGTCTGCACTTGAGATTCAGGTGGCTGTTGGTCCTGGGCGCTGCAGAGTTGGGTCTCTCAAACGCAGGAATAGAGTTCCCCTTGACAAGGTGCTCAGACCCAAGACTTTCATAAAACCAACGGAGCTTCGATTCGTTTTTTGTTTATTCTTTTGTTGTTTTGTTTGCATCCCCATAGTAGGTGAATTGTTAGCCGACGTTTCAGGGAAAGAAAACCATCCCAAAAGATTTTCCCTGATGCAAATATAAATCACTCACAAATTCGTTAAGAGATGCTAATCACCGTGTCTACTTAATTATGTGTACCCACGATGCCTTTGCCCGTTTTCTTTCTCACCAGTTAAAAGGCACAGGTGCAGCTAGTCTCATGCTGGGATGTCACCTGGTTCGGAGGACGTGAGACAATAGACATGCAGGACTCAAAGCCAGCAAGAGAAGAGATTCTTCTTGGCACAATTACAGCGTAAACAGTGGATCTAAACTTACATGCTTGGAATAGCTAGATGCAAATCAGACTGCTTTCAAAATCAAATAAATGAATACATTGTATAATGTGACTTGTATAAATGTACATTCCCTATAAAATATGCGTCTATATTTATATGCTTCGTCCTGAAAAATTATGCAACGAAACAGGAAGGGGTTATCTGGGTATTAGAGGTAACAGGTGATGCTTTTTTTTTTTTCCTTTTCCTTTTCATGGGCATTTTCACGTTTTCTTAAAATGTACATGACTTATTTTTGTTGCAAAAGGAAACAAAAACGTTATAAAACTCTGCTACAGCGATTCACTGTCCGAAGCAACCCCGCAGTGAATGTCTGTAAGGTGCTGTCTCTGAGTCAGAACAAGATCTCCCTGAGTTACCTCTCACAGTGAAGTTCTGCACGTTGCTCTCGGAAGCTCGGCCGTGCTGCAGGGAGGGGACGCAAGCAAACGGCCTCCAGTGGTGGCCTCCCGGTCACGTGCCGGGGACTCTGCTCTGGATGTCCTCAGACTGCTGTGTGCCCAGCTCTGACACATGACTGACAGGCTCCGAGGAGGCCGGCCCCCACCGCCAAAAGATGCTGAGAGGCTTTGACAGGTGGTCAGAACAATTCCAGGTGACAGAACTGTGGAGTTCCAGAAGAGGAAGGCGTGTGTGCGTGTGTGTGTGTGTGTGTGCATGTGGTTTCGTCCACAGCTGGGAAAGAGACGCTCAGCCTTGCCTGCTGCCCTCTCCCACCTCATATGACCATCTCCTCCTTCTGTCTTCTGATGGGACCTCAGCGCCACTCACCTAGGACCTGAGCTTGTCCACAGCTTCCTCTACAGCCCAAGGAGCACACTGCCAGGCCCCCTTCTGAGCAGAGTGTTTTCCTCCCTAAACATTGTCAGTGAAAGGTGCTGTGTGTGCAGGGCACCGGGGGCAGGTCCCTGCTCCGCCCGACACAGCTGGGTGGCTTGTGCCCTGCCCTGCGCCACTGGCATAGGCCACGGGTTGTGTCTTTCCTGCAGGGTGGATGGCAGAGGTGTATCCTGGGCACCTACTGTGCCGGGGGGGTTGGCACAGTGGAATGAGGTGTTGACTTCGAATCTCAGGGGCCCCCGATGCGGGACAGACGGTAGCCAAGGCCCAGGTGAAGTAAGGACTAAGGCAGAGGTGTGAGAGGGGCAGGTCCCTCCCCTTTCGGGAAGACGGTGGAGACGCTGCAGTAAAACCATGTTTTGGAGGACGAGAAGGCAGCGGGCTACGGAGCGCTTTGATGTCGAGGTAGGTCATTGTTAGATGATCGGCGACCGTGAACCTAATGAAACCTAGTGCGCAAGGAGCTCGGTGTCCCTGCTGTTTGTTCCTGCAGAAGGCAGAATGATCCCCTGCCCCCAAAAGTCCTACACGGAGCCCTGGCTGGTCTGGCTCAGTGGTTAGAGCACTGGCCCGCGGACCAGAGCGTCCCGGGTTCGGTGCCCGCAAAGGGCACGTGCCTTGGTTGCAGTTTGTCCCCGGCCCCGGTTGGGGTCCTGTGGGTGGCAGCCACTCGATGCGTCTCTCTCACGTCGATGTTTCCCTCTCCCTTCCTCCCTCTCTCCCTCCCGCTCTATCTGAAGAAAAATGCGAAAATGTCCTCGGATGAGGATTTAAAAAAATAAATAAATAAATATAAATAAAATAAGAACCCTCCATGGATACAGACGGAGATTGCAGCTAAACTATCCCCAGTCCTTTCATTCCGGAGAGAGGAACCCCAAAAGCTTAAGGTCATTCCTCCCTGCACAGTGGCTCCCGTTCCTGACGTCGGTTTTCTGTTCTAGGTCCTTCTGTCCCCAAAGAGTCTAACCCTGGCCATGCACCTGCCACCATGGCTTCTCCCCCTGACCTCCAGGAACCGTCCAGCCCATATTGTGCCAGGCCACCCTGCAGCACCCAAGGGTCTTGGCCACCCTGGGAGAAGACCGGGGGAGGCGACGCCGTTCTGTGGGCTGTGGACTCGGCCAGCCTCGCTGACTGCTATGCACTCTTTCCTGGCCCTCTGGGAGGGACTGAGCTCCAGCAGTGCCCAGGCTGGTTCGGGGAACAAAAATATCTGAAAACAACCCCACAGCACCATAGGCTCGATTGCACGGAGGTGAAGCATCTGAGCCAAGGTCAGAGGAAAGTGCTTCGAGGAGGGGACCCCTGGCCTGGGTCCCCACAACAGACGTGCAAAGCCAAGTCCAGAGGGGTGCAATCTGAGAATTTAAGAATTGATGGGGTGGAATTGTGGGGAGGGACAGAAGATAGAGCTGGAAAGGCAGGGCGGAGTCCACATAGCTTCAGGTGCTTTATGGAGTCTAGACGCCACCCTCTCGGTACCAGCACCGAGTCAGAGAAGGGGTTGCAGGCAGGGGTGAGTGCGCAGCGGTTTGGTTGTGTTGGGAAGTAGTCTTTCACGGTGGCTTTGACTTGCATTTTCCCGGCGGCAGCTAAGAGTGTGAGCATCTTCTCATGTGCATATTGATCACTTGTGTATCCTCTTCAGAGAAATGTCTAGTCAGAGCCTTTGCCCGTTTTTGAACTGGGTTTTCTTTTTGTTATCAGATTATGATGGTTCTTCATCTGAGCCTTTTCAGGTACTCGGTTCATCACAAATATCCTCTTCCATCCCCCCTTTCGGCAGCTCCTGTCCACCCTTCCGTCTGCGCTGGTCCCTTGCCACGCCGGAGCCAGCGCAATCTTGTAAAACATCCGTCCGATTTATTTCTCCTCGCCATCTCTCTTTTCAAAACGCTACTCGGACCAAATCACTCCCCTGATTAAAACATAGGGATAAGAAGATGAATGGCTCTGACTCCCCATCACTCTTGGGACAACGTTGAGGGCCCTCTCCCTGGTCGGTAAGTCCCTAGATTTAGTTTCGCTCTTACTGCTTCTCTCCTCCCCTCCCCATCACCTGGCCCTGGCCACTCCCAGCCAACCAGAGAGCGTCGCTGCTCCTTGGTCTGCGAGGTCGCCTGGCACAGGAAGGGCGGCTCTGCTCAAGTTCATCACACTGACTGGGAAATGACTGATTAACGGCCGTCAGACGGAAAACTGCGTGAGGACAGGGCCATCTGGGGCGCATCAGTGTCCGCAGGAAAATGGCAGAATCCGAGCCCCCTCCGGCCGCCAGGGGCCAATGGATCAATGGGAGCAGAAGGCCCCCCTGTGACAATGCCGTCTCCCGATGCAGGAAGACACAAGCAAGTTCATTCATTACGTATCTGTCCTGTTCCGTACGATCCGCACAGTGTTATTTCCAACATGTGTGGCAATCACGAAATGTACAGTTTCACCCAAAGTCCTTGCTGACTTGTGGTGTTGAAGAAACTACCGTAAAAACCACCCCACACTCATTTCTAATCCATCAGCCTTTTCCCCGAAGAGAACAAAGAAACTGTTCCCTAGAGTTTGGGAGAGATTCATTACTTTTGTTGTTTTTTTTTAAGTTTTATGTTAAGAATGACTTTGAGGTATCAAGGAGCCACCTTTGCTGATGCTCTTACGAACTGTCCCCGGAGTTGGCAGGACCCAGGCACAGAGCCGAGAGGGGCGTCAGCATCATCCGGAGGAGAAAACAGGCCCAGAGAGCTGCCTAGGTTTGCACAAACGTTTGGTGGTGCAGCTGGGGCCAGTCCAAGCTCTTTCTCCTTTGTATTCACTCACACTTTACTTGGAAATAGTGCCCCAGCTTTGCTCATAGAAACTCCCTTTCCTGCACCCTAGGCCCCTCCCTTTAATCTGTCCCATACCGGCTCAGGTGGATCATGAGACTGTATTTCAGGCAACCAGGACCTCACGTTCATCTGATTCCTTTAAACTCACGCACGTGACCCAGTTAGAGCCAAAGAGGCGCAAACAGACTGTCCAGGAGTCCTGGTCAGAGTTCCCCTTCTCCCAGGCTGTGCCTGAGGCGAGTGCAGATGCCGAGGCTGCTGCAGCCGTGTGTCGAGAGGGAGAGACGGACAGGGGTTCTCTGAGAACCCCGCCCCAGCTCCGCAGCCGCCGGGCCTGCAGACGACAGCGCTGCTGACCTCTGTAGCTGTGACTGTCGGTGAATTCCCTCGCCCCGAGTTCCTGGCCCCTGCACAGAAAGCGTCCAGCTGGATACCCTCCACTCTCCCTGCTCCCTGTTGTCTGGCTCCCTCCGGAACCGGGACTCGGCCACAGTCCACGTGCCCACCTGCCCGTGAAGAGCTCTCTCTGGAGAGGCAGGGCCCTCAGACCCGTGCAGTCTGCAGCCTGCTGTGGCCTCACCAGGCTCCCTCGCCCAGGACGACCTTAGACCCCTCAGACGCCGTCTCCCAACAGGAGTGCTCTTGCACTGGGGGGATATGGTCTGTCCCTGTGCAGGGCTGTCTCGCGGCTACGACGTGTGTAGCAGTTTGCCTCCCTGCCTCACCAATGACGCCTTCGAAGCCCCCCCTGCACATTTGCCGGGACCACCGCACCTGCCTGCACACCATCGCCCACCCTCCAGGCCCGCCCCTGCTCACGGGGGACGAGGGGCGCCGGCAGCCCCGACCCCTCCCTCCTGTGGTCTCCCTGCACTGCCACCAGCAGATGGAAGGGGGCCATGGACGCTTGTCTATGTGTTGTCAGAGCCCCTCCTCGAGGACATGAGAGGAGGCTTGTCCCCTGGAGCATCTGCTGACAACACTGCCCGAGCGGCTGGCCCCCATCTCCTGCTGGAGACTTTCCAAGCACTTAACACAGTTTTTCAATTTCCACTGCTTACGCACACACATCTCCGTCCCTGCGAATGGATTGCACGGGAACGTTCCTCTCCAAAATTCTGATGGACAGCGTTTTCACCCTGGCATGATCCCTAAGTTAAAGTGATCTTCACCAATATTCATTACGTGGGAACGGCACAGAGCGCCAGATCAAAAATTCATGGCAAGCACACTCTGCAGCGTTCTCCTTGAGCGCACGCGGAGTAAATCGAAGGCTCCACAGATGTGTGTGTGCACAGGCCAGTGGCTAGATGTCTGCAGGGCACACAGGCACACGCACTCACCCCCACACCTGCTCTCGCTCAGACCTGGCCTAGGTCGCTCCAGGGACCACCCAGGCCTGGGTGCCAGGGCTGGAACGTAAGGAGAAGAGCCAGGAGCGGGAGGTCTTGCTTCTCCCACTCGACCACCCGCTTCGAGGTGATCGCCACGCGATCTGAATTTCATACGCAGTGAATAATTCTTTAGTGTCAGTGGGTCCCAAATATTCCATGGGACATGCATACACTGAGAATTTTCTTTCCCGAAATTCAATTCTAACTCCACCTTTTCTCTCTCTCTTTCCTTTGTCGAAGTGTTACCCGGTTGGGGCCGTCTGTCCATGGCTGTCTCGGGCTCCTTCTCCACCTCCGTCTGCGCCCTGCGGGCAGGCGGGGGAGCCCAGTGCGTGGATGACTGGATGACACACAGGGCGAGACGAGTTCGGCCAGGACAGAGTGCTCAGGGTCGGCTGAGGCCACAGATACAGGGACAGAACCAAGCGCGTGAAGACTTGCTGAAGCGCCCAGTTCATGGGCAGTGACGGGACCATGGAGCCAGGGAGGACAGGGATGAGGGTCCGTGTAACTGGCCTTGGTAACCCCAGAAACGGACACTTAAACCAAAAGGAAAAAAAAAAAAGGTTAATACCCTATGTGACAAATTGTATTCATTTATTTATTTTTGTCCAAACCACTAATTATTTTACCTGTACGGAATTCCTCCGTTATTTTCACTGCTGGAAGATCACAGTGGTCAGCGTGGCCACCAGTCCCTGTCGCCGGCGAGGCACAAACGGTGTGCGACAACTGACCCTTCCAGAGCACGGCACCCACAGCGGTGCTTTGCTGGGCTCGTGGCGAAACAAGACATCGGAGCAAATACACGAAGCAGAGGAGCCTGAGGACAAACGTGGCAAGTGAGTTGGAAGACTGAACCCCTAACACCCTGGACAGCAGGCCTCACAGATGCGGGGAAGTGGACGGAGGGTGCAGGAGGGTCCGACGATGCGCCGTCCAGACCAGGGCAGAGGCACGCCTCTCCTCAACGTCCCTGCACCTCACGGGTACAAGGTGTGCGGGATCGTCCACCAGCTCCACCCCGGAGGACCAAACCCTGCTATGCTCCAAGAACGGGCTCTGGGAAAGGTTTGTCATTTGACAAACGGTGCTAAGATTTAGGGCAGAGATAGTGAATATGCACATATACATATAGATATACACACGCATAGATATGTATGTATAAAACAGCAGTCAGAAATGGTTTTAAATAGTGCATGGAGTGCACACTCTCGTTGGAAGGGTGCGCATTTATCAAATTGTCATACTAATGAATGTATAATTACAAATGAAGCCACGGAATAGGACTTGGGTCTGTGGACGCATTTGGGGAAAGAATCTAACTCAGCCACAGATCGCTGAGGGAGGCTTCCCTTTGGGGGTGACGTGGGGCTGTCATTAGAGGTGGATAGGGTGGGGCAACTGCGTTCCAGTCAAGGGCGGAGTCCTGGGCAGGCAAAGTCTGGTGGCTCATGGAGAGAGTGAAACGAGGTGCTGAGACGCAAGGGAAAAACTGGGACAAGGAAGGGTCGGCTGGGGCCGGATCACTCAGAGCCCCAAAGGCCACGCGGGGGGTGTGAGAAGCCATGGAATGATGTTGAGCAAGGGGGTGACAGCCCCTTTTGTTGGGCTTGTTTACGGAGCCACCTTCTCCATCTTACTACCATGATCCAGGCTCCAGAGCCCCACTTTCATCCCAAGAGTCGGGGTGTTCCCTGGGCCCTCAAAAGAGGGTTTGTTATCAAGGGGTTAGTCAGATGTGACGTGGCAAAGCCTCGGTTGGAAGTGTGTCCCTCTTGTTGGTGGTCGACAGGCAATGCTGCTGGAAAATAAGTCCTTAGCGGATGCCAACCACTGGTACCTACAGGGCAGACCACCTGTGTAGCTCTTCCCCGGGTGACACAGCTCCAGTCTTTCTCGGGGGAGACAGAGGGCCTCCTGGTCATCAGCCAGGAGAGGGGGCTGGGAAAAACGAGGCTGGGCGCCCTCGGCTCCTGCTTCTGGGCCGCCCCAACCACCGTTCCTGCCCTAGTTACAGCCCCTTCCTCCCCACCCGTCGCCTCCACCCTGGGGGCTCTTCTCAGTTCTAGACATGGAGAAATTTCTTGTATTTGTAGGCATTCTCCCAAATCTATTTTCTATGCATAGAACGCCTTTCCACCCATCTGCGGCCTGACTTTGAATTCTCAACAACTAGGATTGTTTTTCTCTCTCTGTTCTCTTCGGTGTGTGTGTCATTCTCTTCCCGGGCACTGAATGTGAAACGCCCCGTCCAATGGGTTCAAGTCAGGGGGCCGCAGGAAATAATGTTATTCTATCACAGTAAGATTTCCATCTGCCAAGATCACACTCAACACATCGTGGGAAGTGGGGAGGTCAGGGTAGACCGGGTGGTAGTTACTGCGCAGCCCTGGCGGAGGAACATGATAACTGGCCGGGGCTGGTTGCACTGTGCATGAAAGTCCAGGTTCCAGATAGATCAGGAGATAAGACAGAGACTGGGTGGTATTTTGGAGACCAGGGAGAAAGGCCTCAAGGAAAACCGAATTCTGTTTCACAGCTGGATGGGGTGGGTGCTTCCACTGGACGTGAGAAACTAGAGGTGAGGGTCAGCTTTGGGGAGAAAGATCGGGGTGCTATGGTGAACACACTGAGTCTGACGTGGATTTGAGCCATTTGAGAAAAGTGGGAAACTGGCCAGAGGTAGGGGTCTCTGCAGATGCAAATATGGACGCCATAGGGATATAGAAATGGTAAGAGACACAGTCAAGGAAGCTGCCCCAGGGACAATGAGGAAGGGTAGGAGCAAGCCTCAGACAAGCCTGGTATTCCGTGGTTGAATAGAAAGGACGGAGAGAGCAACTGAAAAAGAGATTGCAGAGCCCTGGCCGGTTTGGCTCAGCGGTTGGAGCGTCGGCCTGCGGTCCGGAGAGACCCGGGTTCGGTTCCCGCTAAGGGCACGGACCTCGGTTGCAGTTTGTCCCCGGCCCTGGTTGGTCGTGTGGGTGGCATCCACTCGATGTGTCCCTTCACTTCGATGTTTCTCTCTCTCTCTCTCCCTCTCTCTCCCTCCCGCTCTATCTGAACAAAAAATGGAAAAATGTCCTCGGGTGAGGATAAAAAAATGAAAAAGAAAAAGAGATTGTGGAGAGGCAGAGAGAGAACCAAACAGGCCATCACAGGGCCCAGGGGAAGAGACGGCTTCGGCGAGGTGGCCGTGGAGGTCACTGATGAACTAATGACACTTTGATATAGTGATGAGGGCAGACGCCGATGGCATGAACCTCACTGAGGCTGGGAGTGAGGAAATGGACCAGAGCAGGCCACGCAGACCCTCCCCCACGGAAGCTGAGGTCATTCTTTCTACCAGTGTGGCTGTGGCAGGGAGAACGGCAATCGGGGAGCAGCTGGAGAGAAACGTGCGATCAGGGGAGGGGTGCTTATTCGCTTGCTGCTTTAAGATAGAAATGTCGAGTGTGTTCACAGCCGGGGGGAAGGCCCCTGCGGGGGAAAGCGTTGTAACATAGGGAAGAAGGGGGCTAATTAATAAAAAGGGGTGGGCTCCCGTAAAGGTAGGAGGGGATGGGATCCAAAGTGTGGGTGGTGATGGGGAGAAAATTCACAGTGGGGAGAAGGAGGAACATCCTTGACTCGACAGTGGAAAAGGGTGGACGGGGAGGGTCTGTTCAGGTAGAGGTGGCACCGGACGCTTGGCTCCTGCATGATGTCTTCAAATTTTCTGGTAAAGCAGGAGATGCTTTATGGGTTTGGAGTGGAAAAGAGACACTGTTACCCAAGACTGGGATGGTTGCGTTGGCCTCGTGTATGTCAGTTCCTGACCCATGTGAACCTCATTCGTCCATAAGAGAACAATTTTGTAAATGGCTACATATAGCTAGTTCTACTTCCCCGACTAACATAGGCACTCTTTGAGGTTATGGCTTCTCTGTCACTTGTCCTGGCCTTCCTGTGTCCTCCTGCAGTTCCGACAGACAGCTCATCCATGGTGTTCATACAAAAATGAGGTAACGCTTTTGAAAGCACTGTAAAAACTCGACAGTGTGCAAGACAAAACCGAGCGTTTACACTATTGCTGCATCAACAGGGGGGTCAATGTGGATATTAACAACGTGTTTTTTAGTTCTTTGATTTTTTCCATGGTGCATTCATACGCACCATCTTATTTGCTCATATTATCACCAAGGAGATGGGAATTATAGCCTCGTTTGCAGTCCAGGAAACAAGAGTGCAAGTCGAAGGTCAAGAAGCAAGGGTGTCTCAGAACTGAGGGCAAACTCCAGGTCTTTGGACACCAAGGGGGGCGCGTGTTCCATTCGTGCCCAAAGACACCAAAACTTGAGAGTATCCAATGGAGATTTATCACCCTCAAAGGTGATACAGGGGGATGAATCTCCAGACTCATTTTGGAGGGAAATGCAAAGCTTAGTTTTCACATTTCTAAGCCTATTCTCCCCCTGCGCACACCGGCGCACACTTCCGAGACTGGACGGTGTCAAGGAGTAGCCACAGACCGCAGAGAACCAGCTCCTGCGCGGAGCACCACCGCAGTGGGTTGCATTTGGCCAGCATTGCTCTCTTCGTCTGATGCTTCTGGGATAACTGTGGTGGGAGAACGCCCAGCCTGGAGAAAGGACGTTTTCCCGCAGGTGGAGGCCAGAACCACACGCAACGCTTGGCACAGGCTATGAATCTAAAGCTAATCTCAGAGAGCCTGAGGCTGCTCAGAGGAACCTAGTAAATGCATCATGTCCATGAGTTTTCAACCAAACTCACTGTCCACACAGGACTCCCCACGCACTCCGGGCTGCATTCGTGTTTTGCCAACATTCGCAAAGAACAAAATATCCAAATAACTTTCAAGGCAGAAAAAGAACTCTGGCAGCTCCACCGATGAACTATAATGAGACCACCCCTGGACAACTAGGACAAAACGCCCAGGACTTGATGAGTCCGTTTTTCCAAGATGAGTTAGGAAGAAGGTACCCACTTGGAAACTGGGGCACTAACGCTAAATGGGGGACGCTGACCTTGTTTGCCTTCCAAAGGACACTTCCTTATCGGTGTGAATCCGGAACCCACGTCATGCTCTGGAAGACGTCCTTAAGTTTCAGGGAGAAATTAGTTACATGCATTCAAAGCGAGGATGCGACGGAGTCTATTCCATTTCTTAAGTGTCTAAGAAATATCAGAGGATCTATTAAGCTAAAGGACCCATGTTAATGCAACATTAGAGAACTTGATTAGAGCCCAGCACTCAGGAAAATCATTTTCAGCTTTGCACATGCTACATTGCACATGTAATATGTTGTGTGGGATGTTATTTGTCATTTATTAAATGTGTAGGCTAATATGAAGTGTTCCATTTCCTGACTATGGGAGTGTTAAAAAAAAGTTCCATCTTGCTCCGCACTTACACTTAAAAAACCTGATTTCCCGAGTCCTTCCTGCGGTCAAGGTGGAGGGTCAAAGCCGCATTTCTGAAACTTTTATTTATTGAGTGCGTAAGGCTCTGAAATCTGTCAGGGAGATCTAACCGAATCAGACACAGCCTCCGCCCTCCGGGGGCTTCTAGTTCATAGCAGAAAACGATACCCTCAGAACTAATTAAATGCAATATGCCGAATGCAGTAATGTGGGCATATCAGATACATCAACAATGGACACAAGAGGAAAAAGAGGTTCATTGCATCCTGAGAGGGGTTTGGAAAAAACTTGTGGGGTAGGCAGCACCTAAGCTGGGCATATGGAGTGGAGATCCTGGTTTACATAGAAGAAAAATTTGGAATAAAAGCAACAGACTGTCAAAGTGAATTTCTTATAGATCCGACGTCACTCGAGGTGCCCATGTGACACAAACCGACCCGTAGAGTGGGAGACCGTCCCACAAAGGAAAATGTGTTCCGCAGCTCCTCACGTTGTCATTTGCAGATCAATAGTAAGGGTCTAGAGAGAAGAGAGTTAAAAGATTCATAGTTTTCTTCTCAAAAAGTTGTTACCCTAGAGCAGGGGTGGGGACACTTTTCCTGCCGGGGGGCCATTTGGGTATTTGTAACGTCACCCACAAGCCACACAGAATTATCAACTTGAAAATTAGCCTGCTGTATTTGGTCAGAGCTGTAATTAACTCGCCCCCGGGGTGATGCTGGGACTGCTTCTGTGCCGAGGCTGTGACGTCAGCCGGCACTGACGACGTTGCTACTCGCAACGGCTTTTCCAGGTCTGCGTGGGTCAGCCTGGAGCGCAGTGGACTCTGCGATGGTCAGCTTCGAGAAGAACTGCTCGCAGCAATAAGTTGTTCCGGACACAGATGCATATTTCAGTGCGTGTCTCCTCAAAGTGGGAAATTCATTGTTGCTTATGGAACATTTCTAGAACTCAAGCAGTGGGAGGTGGTTGGACCTCGCTTTGAGCTCAGCATCACTTTGCAGCTGAATGATTTTGTGTTGTAGGTTATCAGGCGCCTCAGCTGGTTCCACATTGAACGGTGTAGCAAAGATGTTCAATTCTATTTGTTTACTCTTCATGTTCTTGAATCTTCATTAAATGCCTCAATTAGTCTTTCACAATCACCAGCATATTCAAGTGTCGTAGAGGCGTTTCTCCTTCCAGGGTGGGGAGACGCCCCGTGTTATTCCTTGCGACTTGCACTTTCCACGGCCTCGATTTGGCGTCAAATGATTTCACGTTTGAAAGCAGGGCGCTGAGAAGCTGGCTGGGGCCCTGCAGCTTGACGTGCAGCTCTGAGAGGTACTTGGTCATGTCCACCATGAGCGCGACATCACACAGTCACTGGCTATCATGGAGTTCCCCGACAGGTTTTCCCTTCCTCTCCATGAACTGCTTGACTTCACCCCGCAGTCCCCAAAACCTCACGAGCATGTTCCCGCAACTCAGCCACCGCACTTCACAGTGATAAACAAGAACACCGCACCCAGAGTCAAGATCACTCAGCAGCTCCTCAAACTGGTGGCTGTTAAACCCTCTGCTTTTGACACGACACTACTGTTGACATCACAATGCTGAGCCACAATGACTGTGCACAGAGACTTCCCTGGTGTAGGGTGCAGAGGCATCGAATTAAATCATTTGGATCAAGCCTGAGAACGTTCAGTTCTTTCTTGACAGGTGCGATGAACCCTTTTTGCGAGCCTACGCTGGCTGAGTTCCGTCTGTAGGAAGGGCCACTTAACTTTTCGGATGTTAGCTCCAGGTTTTCCATGGATAAAACAAGTCTCTCGAGCAAGTCCCCCTCTTGTGGTGCCATGCATGGCGTCCAGAGATGGCATTTCCTCTCGCGTGACACACTGTGCAGTTACCCCACGAACGAAAACGGCCAGCTGGGGCGTGTGTGTTTTGTCTGTTGTCTCGTCACATTGTGGAAATCTCCTGCGGAATTCTTTGGTGTTGTTTCAATATCTTGGGCTAAGTCTGAGATGGTTCTCCGAGACAAAGTCACCCTCTGAAACTCTTTTACTTTGTCTGGTGCTAACAGCTCTGCAGCAGCCACCATGCCCTCTCACAAACTCTCCCTGTACACGAGGCCTCCGCTTCTTTGCGATTAGCTGGCTCACTACACAACTCGTCTGAGTCACACTGTCTCTGTCACAACCAGGCCTAGGGAAAGAAGCTGGCTGTGATTCCCAACTCCGCTGAAGAGCATTGATTTCACCCAGATGCATTTGACCTCCCAGTCCATTGAGCGTAGCATGTTTTGAGCTGTCATGACGCTCCAAGTTGGCTTTTTCCATTACCGCTAACCCATTGCCACGACCTAGGCCCACAGGTTTGCCTTTGACTTCAACAAAAATATAATCATTTGTCCGTTTCTCTTGGAAAGATCGACACACTGCGTCAAGTTTTCTTGGTAGTTCCCAGTTGTAAGACCACATAAGTCTTAATAACTATCCAGTGTGTGTGGTGTCACCAGCGACAAGATTATTTTGCTTTGGTCACTGTTCTAATCCTGCATCTTGGATTTGAAACATATCCAATGTTTGTACCATCAACTCTTGGGGTCTTTTCTGCGTGCTAGAATTTCTCTGATCTTCTCTGAGATTCGGTTTTTGCAAGGATTGTTGATCGTGGATGTGTGGATAAATCTTGGGTTGGAGTTATCATCTGGGTCGATGACAAAGAAGCCACCAACACTGCAGTCAGTCATCAGAGACAAGGTCATCAATGTCACGAGGAGTCATCTCATCGCATCTCATCTCATCATCCCTGGATCGCTGTAGTTTCGCCACAGTGTGTTAACACTTTTGCAATGTGTACACTCCCAGCCTGCCTGGCGCTGACTGTCCTCTGAGTCACCACAATACAGGCAGATGGGCCCCGCCGGCAGCCAACAAGAAGCATACATGTCTGTTCCATCATGTCCTCATATGTGTTTGTCTATCCTGTAATGGACATTCCTTGCTTGTCCCTCAAAATTTACATTAGTATCATGAGTCACTTAATATAAATTTATGTTGCTATGAAGAAAGCGCCTAGATTTATTGAATTTTGAGTCCTGCCTGCAGTTGCCTTGGCAGGGCCAGACCAGATGATTCCACGGGCCTTCTACGGCCCGCAGGCTAGACGTTCCCCAACCCTGCCCTAGAGTGAGTCCCGTTGCACTGTCCCTGGACCATGGTACACAGACTAGTCTGTGGTCTGCTGTCACTTTTGCCCAAGGAAAAGGAAAAATTCCCCCTTGAATAAAGGTTAGAGGGACAATAGTAAATAAAAATAAAGTCGCCTTTGATTATGTCACCAGTCATGCTGTTTAATGTGCCAATTACATACAACAATGTAAAACTTACATTGACATTTAAAACTATGGTGTAGCCAGCCTGGTGTGGCTCAGTAGCTGAGCATCAACCCATGACCCAGAGGTCACCGGTTCGATTCCCAGTCAGGGCACATGCCCTGGTTGTGGGCCAAATCCCCAGTGGGGGCGTGCAGGAGGCGGCCAATTGATGTCCTTTCTCATCGATGTTTCTCTCTCTCTCTCCTTTCCTCTCTCTCTAAATTCAGTAAAGAAAAAAAATTGTTGTTAAATATGGTGTAACATTCCATACTATAGTTTGTTTAGCAATGACGAGGTTGGTTATAGCTTCTCGTGATGATTTCCAGTGCTTCTCCTGGGTAAATCCTGGGGAGGGCAGTAACAGAGACAGTTTCCTCTTCGCCCTTCAACATCACGGACTGACTCCCTTTAAACTATTTAAATATGCTGTGTTAATCTTTTCTATTAGACTGCTTGAATTTTCTTATTAATTTAATAAATGGTCTCATGTATTTTTGAGAGATATGATCAGTGTATTTGATGCAACTATTTCTTCCAAGTTTTACCTTTAACTTGAGATGTTTCCTGAGATATACATTTTTAAAAATTTTAAGAATTTCAAATTTACCCATCTTTAACTTTCTATATTTTTATAATTATTGAAATGAACTTTATAATTCTTTTTGACCTGCTTATAATTGTATTTGTGTGTGTGTGTGTGTGTGTGTGTGTGTGTGTTAGGTCTTTAATATACTTTAAATTTATTTTGTATTTATACTTTTCTATATTGGACATCTAACATGTAGGACCAGTAGTTCCAATTTCTTGAACATACCTTTCTATCTCTACTAATTTCAAACATTAGTGCATCTCATAACTCCAAGATATGCGAGGGTCTATTTCTGGAAGTTTTAGTCTATTCCATCTATTTGTATATTCTCAAGCAACTTACTACTTCTCTAACAATGAGAGCTTCATAAATTTGATATCAGATCATGAAAGTCCACTCTTACAAATATCTTTTTCAAAGCTGCATGTCTACCCACCAGCATTTATCTTCTATTTAAATTTTAGAATTTGTTGATTTCCATCATAATCTCACTGCAATTTTTATTGTAGTTACATTAAGTTAGATAATTATAGAAAGAAGCAACATCTTTAAAACACATCTTCCTAGCCATAAACATTAAGTAATTCTCCACTCAAATCTTTATTAATTGTTAGATTTTTTTCAATAAAAGTTTATCATAATTATTGTTAGATTTATTTATCCTCAGCTACAGCATTTTATAGATTTTTTTGTCGCTATTTTGAACAAGGTGCATTGAACTTGGTTACTTCTGGTGTATTAAGAAAGCTTTGACATATATTAATAATTAATTAATTATATTAATCTTATATCTGGCCACTGCTGAAATCTTACATCAATATTAATAGATTGCTAATTGATTATTCAATGATTAATAAAGTCTCTTGGATTATTTCAAGTATTAATCGTATCATCTTCAAATAAAGACAGTTTTCTTTCCAACTTCGTTTCTTGCTAATTGGCTAAGGCACCTAGTAAAATGTTGGATAATAGAAAGCATTTTTATGTTCCCCATCTTTAATGGGGATACTTATGTTTAATCAATAATTTGTATATTTGCTGTACTTTTTTCATATTTACTTCTATCTCTAGCTTATTATTTTCATTATATGAGGGTAGAGTTCTTTTAATGCTTTTAGACAGCTATTAAGATAAATAAATGGTTTTCCTATTTTACTCTGTTTATGTAGTAAGTTACAATAATAGATTTTATGATGTAGAAACTCCCAAATTTACAGCTCCAACCTTGAATTTTCCCTTGGCTTCTAAACTTGTTACAACTAACCACTTCTTGACAACTCCACTTAGATGAACAATAAATTTCCCAAACTTAATATAAACTTTTGATTTCCGTACATGGTGACTCCATCCACCCATCTGGCTCATGAAAAAACACTGGGGTCACCCTGGCCCCTTGCTTCCACTAACATACATATCCAACCCGTCAGTAAATCTCAGGACTCCACTTGCAAAATCTGTCTGGAATTGTAATCATCCCTTTATCCCTCCAGCCCAAACCACCACTCTTCTCACCTCGGGGACTCCGATACCTTCGAGATGGCTTCTAGGCTTCCATGTTTGCTCCCCCTCATTCTGTTCCCAAACCAACCACAGAGACCCTCATAGTGTCTCCTGCTCAAAAATTAACTCCCTACCCACCATGCTTAAAATAAAATCAAAAATTGCTCTCTGGTCTACAAAAATCAACACAGTCTGGTCCAAGGCACTTCCCAGTGTCTTCTTACCCACTTTCTTCTTGCCCCCTGGGCTTCAACAACACTCGCTGCTCTGCTGTTCCCCACGTTCCCTACCACAGCCCCAATTCAGGGCCTTTGCGTTGCTGTTCCTCTGGGTAGAAACTTTCCACAGATACGGACATGGCTCCTTCCTCACCTCCTTCCTCACCTCCTTCCTCACCTCCTTCCTCACCTCCTTCCTCACCTCCTACCTCAACTCCTACCTCACCTCCTTCCTCACCTCCTTCCTCACCTCCTACCTCACCTCCTACCTCACCTCCTTCCTCACCTCCTTCCTCACCTCCTTCCTCACCTCCTTCCTCACCTCCTACCTCACCTCCTTCCTCACCTCCTTCCTCACCTCCTACCTCACCTCCTACCTCACCTCCTACCTCACCTCCTTCCTCACCTCCTTCCTCACCTCCTACCTCACCTCCTACCTCACCTCCTTCCTCACCTCCTTCCTCACCTCCTTCCTCACCTCCTTCCTCACCTCCTACCTCACCTCCTTCCTCACCTCCTACCTCACCTCCTTCCTCACCTCCTTCCTCACCTCCTTCCTCACCTCCTTCCTCACCTCCTTCCTCACCTCCTTCCTCACCTCCTACCTCACCTCCTTCCTCACCTCCTACCTCACCTCCTTCCTCACCTCCTTCCTCACCTCCTACCTCACCTCCTTCCTCACCTCCTACCTCACCTCCTTCCTCACCTCCTTCCTCACCTCCTTCCTCACCTCCTCCTCACCTCCTACCTCACCTCCTACCTCACCTCCTTCCTCACCTCCTTCCTCACCTCCTACCTCTTCTCCTACTTCATCTCCTACTTCATCTCCTTCCTCACCTCCTACCTCACCTCCTTCCTCATCTCCTTCAGGTCTCTCCTGAAACATCCCTCAGTTTCAACTGGCCCATATCCATCATTTTCTAGTTCTTATCCTGCTTTGATTTCCGTTACCACCACGACATTATATATTTTCATCTTCATTGCAAAGGTATCCCATTACAATAAAAATTCTATACAGGACTCTTCTGTCTTCCTCACTGCTCTATCCCTGTTGACTAGAATAATTAAAATGTATCTAGACCTTGGGGAGGTGGGGAAACTAGCTCTTCTAAAAACTACTGCATAAATTCTTACACTAGAAAAAAACAAAGGTTTGGTCAGTAATCTACACCAGTCAGTGGTCGGTCAGGAGAGCAGCCTAACCAAAGCAGGTGTGGAGTCCGGGCAGAGAGGAGGTTGTACAATAGAGGAGCCCATCTGAGAAGACCAGGGCCTCTCTGCCAACTGTCCTCCCAGCAGGTCAAACACCAGCTGGACACTGATTGCACCTGCATTGATTCAAACCCAGGATAATTCGCATGTAACCTTTCTGCTTACTGCCTTTTGATGACAATGGTTCTCTTTCTCCCAATTTGTATGCCTTTTATTCCTTTTTCTTGCCTAATTGCATTGGCTGTATGTCCCAAATAATATCAAACAGTAACACTAATAGCTGTCATTCTTTATTACTCTTAGCCTTAATAGTTATACTTTCTGTTTTACAATTATACATGAGAGTGAGAAAAGAGTCAAAAAAGATTTTTATAAGTTTCAAAAGCATCTTCCTAATGGAATTATTTTAACAGAAATGATTTTTAATTTTCATCAAATGCCTTTTCATCAACTGAGGAAATATTTTTATTTTGTTCTGTTCTACTCATGTGATTAAATATATTAATATATTCCCTAATATTGAATCACTTTTCTTTTCTTAGAAATATGTTTCCTGCCGGGCCAGTGTGGCTCGGTGTATTGAGCACTGTGCCATGGACTGAGAGGTCCCAGTTGATTTCCATTCAGGGTACATGCCAGGGTTGTGAGCTCAATCCCGTAGGTGGCAGACAGGAAGCAGCTGATCAATGTATCTCTCTCACATTGATGTTTCTATCTCTCTCTCCCTTCCTTTCTCTCTAAAAAAAAAAAAAATCAATAAAAACATATTTTAAAATAATGTTTCCTTGGCCATGGAGCATTTTTATTATAATACATAATTTGGTTTGAGCATTTTAACAATGAAGAATTTAAATCTATATCCCTAAGTTACATGGCCAGTGGTTTTGCTTTTGTTTGGTTGGGTTTTTTTCCTCTTTTGTGATATATTGTCTAGTTTAAATATCAATACTTTGCTGGCTTTCTTAAAGAAATAATGAAGCACTTACCATGTAACTATTCTGTTTATTAAAGTTTTGAAATAACAGGACTATGCTTAAACCTTGAAAAAAATTAGAGAACTGTTCTGCAAGTTTTTGTGTTTATCTTACATTTATTTATTTTTAACAATAAGTGTATTTACAGTTATGAAGTATTTCTAAGTTTTTGTTTGGTTGCTTTTCACAAGTTTGAAATTGTGGTGGTCTCATTAGTTTTATTTTCTAATTTTTCAGTAATTACAGATGATTGGGCCTTTTGGAATCAGCTAATTCTTCTCCTAATTAGAAGGTATAGATGAAACCATGCTAAAATATACATTATTTCATTTTTACATTTACATACAGTGTTCATTTTCTTAGCAAGAGGTGTCTACCATCTGACTGTATCAAACAGAAATACCTCAAGATCTATGACATGCACCCTTTAAACTCTGGTAGACTCTGATAATTTTATTTAGTACTGGGAGACAGTTTGACACCTAAAAGCAAATCACCATGGTTTCCAAGACTCCCCCTCAGAGGCGACTTTGCTGTCCCATGTTGATCTGACATCCCAACTTCGGTCTCATTCCAGCCCTCATTTTCCGGGGGGACCGTTCACTTCACTCCCCATGAGGTTCAGTTTCTTCCAACAAGCCTTCTCCTGCATCCTGAAGGTCTTTCAAAATAATCTCCTGCCCTGGATGGCTTTGCTCAGTGGTTAGAGCGCCGGCCCGAGGACCAAAGAGTCGTGGGTTCGATCCCTGTTAACGGCATGTACCTCAGTTATGGTTCGGTTCCCAGCCCTGGTCAGGGTCGTGCAGGGAGGCAGCCAATTGATCTGTCTCTCTCACATCAGTGTTTCTCTCTCTCTCCCTCCCTCCCACTCTATCTGAAGACAAATGGAAAAATATCCTCAGGTGAGGATTAGAAATAATAATAATAACAATCTCCCTTCCCCCGTAGAGTGCAAGACCCATGAGATCCACGGTAGCAACTGCTTATTTTCTTGCTGGCTATCACCTCTCTCAGTCGTAGTGTGGTTCGGGGTCTTAGCGGGCTCTGGGTTTGTTCTAGTTCCTGGAGGACTTTGCATCTGTCTTCCTCCATGCCACTCTCGATGCGGAGCAGATACCCAATAAACCCCACATTCCAGAAATCTTCATGGGATTGATCCGTTTTCCACTTTCCAGGGACTCTCATCTGTTCCAGGGAGCTTTAGAATCTGAGCCTGTCTTCTTTCCTTTAGAATCTATAACTCAACAGCTGGAAGTAACCCCGAAAGGTTACTTGACCTCAGCCTCTGACAGTAACATGCTGATGTTAATTCAGGCCTATAAATAATTCCCCCCAAAATAATGTCCCCCGTTTCCTTGAGGTCTTTGTGTGTGTTTGTCATAAATATCTTTTTTAAAGAGAGTCTTCTTTATATGTAAGCTTATTCTTCTTGCTTCTTGCAATGTTAGGATGCTGGCTTTTGTCTTCTCCCTGGGTGTTTGTAGCTATCCCTGCTATAATTACTTTCTGGCCAAAGTTTTCTCTGTCTGACAGGAAGACAGGCAGAAAGACAGACAGTACGCCCACCTTTAAACTCAAGAAAATCCCTCTTTTCCATTGACAGATGAGAGGCAGATCCAGCCAACAGAATTCTGTGCAAAGGCCAAGGTATCAAAGACAGAAACTGCATCACAGAAGTGTCTCTTGAAGCCATCATCTTTCTCCGGGAACTGGCAAAGTCCAAGTAAACAACTGCTTTTAAAAAAAAAATGGATTGAGTTTATTAGATTGCCATTGGTTAATACAATTCTATACGTTTCAGGTGTACAATTCTATAATACATCATCTGTGTATTGCATTGTGTGTTCACCACCCCAAGTCAAATCTCCTTTCACCATTTATCCCCCCTTTACTCTCTTCTTCCTTCCCACCCCCCTTCCCCTCTGGTCATCACCATACTCTTGTCTGTGTCTATTCGTTTGTTGTTGTTGTTGTTTTCTTTGCTTAATTCCTTCATCTGTTTCACCCAACTCCGTAACCCCCCTCCCCTCTGACAGTTGTCAGTCTGTTCTCTGTATCTGAGTCTGTTTCTATTTTGTTTGTTAGGTTTTTTTTATTTTATTATTAGATTCCACATGTAAGTGAAATCATATAATACTTGTCTTTTTCTAACTGGCTTATTTCACTCAGCATAATACACTCCAGGTCCATCTGTGCTGTTGTGAAAGGTAAGATTTCCCTCTTTTTTACTGTCAAGTAGTATTCCACTATGTAATCCACTTTTTTATCCACTCATCTACTGACGGGCCTTTGGGCTGCTTCCAAATCTTGGCTATTTAAATAACACTACAATGAACATAGAAGTGCGTATGTTCTTTCAAATTAGTGTTTTCAGTTTCTTCAGATATGTTCCCAGAAGTGAAATCTCTGGGTCATAAAGCAGTTCCAGTTTTCATGTTTTGATATAACTCCATGCTGATTTCCACAGTGGCTGCACCAATCTGCACTCCCACCAGCAGTGCACAAGGAAGGGTCCCCTTTTCTCCACATCCTCGCCAACACTTGTTGGCTGTTGAGTAATTGATGATAGCCATTCTGACAAGTATGAGGTGATTCCCTCATTATCATTTTAATTTGCATTTCTCTGATGATTCGGGACACTGAGCATCTTTTCATACGTCTATTGGCAATCCGTATGTCCTCTTTGGAGAAGTGTCTATTCGGGTCCTTTGCCTATTTTTTAATTGGATTGTTTGGAGGTTTTTTGGTGTTGAGTTTTATAAGTTCTTTATAAACTTTGGATATTAACCCCTTATCAGATAGATCATTGGCAAGTATGTTCTGCCATTCGGTGGGTTGTCTTTTCATTTTACTGATGGTTCCCTTTGCTGTGCAAAACCTTTTTAGTTTGTTATCATCCCATTTGTTTCTTTTTTCTTTTGTTTCCCTTGCCCAAGGTGATATATCAGAAAAAAAACATTGCTATGAGAACTGTCCAAGATTTTACTGCCTATGTTTTCTTCTAGGACTTTTATGATTTTGAGTCTAACATTTAAATCTTTAATCCATTATTTGTTTAGTCTTGTATATGGTGTAAGAAGGTGGTCTAGTTTCATTTTTTGCATGTATCTGTCCAATTTTCCTAGCACCATTTATTGAATAGATTATTTTTATTCCTCCGTATGTTTTTGCCTTCTTTGTCAAATATTAATTGACCATAAAGGTGTGGGTTTATTTCTTGGCTCTCTATTCTCTTCCATTGATCTACATCTCTGTTTTTATGCCAGTACCATGCTGTTTTGATTATTATGACCTTGTAGGATAGTTTGATATCAGGTATTGTGATTCCTCCAACTTCGTTCTTTCTCTAAATTGCTGGGTCTATTCTGGGTCTTTGTGGTTTCATATCAAGTTTTGGAATATTTTTTCTAGTTCTGTGAAATATGCCATTGGTATCTTAATAGGAATTATATTGAATCTATAGATTGCTTTGGGTAGTATGGACATTTTAAGGATGTTGATTCTTCCAATCCATGAACATGGTATACATTTATACTGCTTACATCGCAGGGGGATTTCTGGCAGACTTTCTTACCTCCAATTCTCTTTTCTCCACAGGTCAAATGCAAGCTTCACCATTTTATCCAAGGTGCTGATTTACAGCTCTGAGGACTTCTGTGACATCATGTTATTGCAGAATAACTGTCATAACACAGTGACCCATGATTAGCCTCCAACATCTGTGCTTGGATCAGCAAAGCTATGAGTGTATGATGTGTAGGACTGGTAGGTTGTAAGGGGAAGAGAAAGCAGAAAATACTTGAAGTTTAGGATGCTCAATTTTCAGGTGGGACAGGGTATCTTCCTGAGGGAGAAAAAAAAGTGGAACAAGGGTCCACACAAGATAAGAGAATACCCAAAGTTGTGACAGAGAGGCCTAGATGAGTTAGAATCTATGAGTGGGAGTTACAAGGAAGAACAAAACACTTATGTTGGAATAGATGTCCAACTTTGTATTAAGACGCTTCCTAAGATTGTAACTTCCATGTCCCTGGAGGCCTAGTGAATTAGTGATGGCTCCTGGAAAGCTCTATATTGACTTTAAAATAGGTAGGGATGCTTTCTGAGGTTTCCTCTGAACTAGTTATTCTACAATGACTATATCATGGGTAGCCTAGATTACAAGGAAAAAAAATATCCCCTTCCCTACCACTCACCAAAACAGACACGTCTGATGGGATCTTTTGGAGTATGTAGGGGCTGAGTTAAGTGCCCTCTTAGAATCTATTTCCTCCACGTCTTTTCGTAAGATCCTACATTTAAGGAAAACAGGGGATCCCTTGTTTTCCTTAAATTATTTCATAATTCTCCTTATGGTTATGACGAAGTCAAGTCCATCCCCAGCTCCACGGATGGGACACATGACTGGCTGAAATCACTGGGATATCCCACTGCCGTCACCACTGCGATTCTTTTAATAATTAGAACCTGCCCTGGCCACCTTGGCTCAGCAGTTAGAGTGTCAGCCCATGGACCAAAGAGTCGCAGGTTCAATTCTGGTCAAGGGCACGTACCTCGGTTGTGGTTCGTCCTCGGCCCTGGTCAGGGTCGTGTGGGAGGCAACCAGTCAATGTGTCCCTCTCAGGTCTGTTTCTCTCTCCCTCCCTCCCACTCTATCTGAAGATAAATAGAAAAATATCCTCGGGTAAGGATTAAAATAAATAAATAATTGGAACCTACCTTGGCTGAGCCCATCGGGATGGAAAAATGAAGCTGCCTTGGAGACTGTTGGTCGTCAGTCATCTCGTGAGCATGTGATGAAGCCAGATCTACAGAAGGCAGAGGGGAGATCTTAGTGCTAGGGTTGCGCCTTCTAATCAAGCCTGGGTTGGCTCTGCCACATCTCGGGACGTGTGTTGACCAATGAATGAGTTAAGCAGCCAGGTCCCTTCCTTGCACCAGCAGAGGTGAGTTGAGCTGCTTGTACTCGCAACTGCACATGCTCAACTGGTGAGCTTCCTCTGACGCCTTGGTTCCCATGCAAAGTCATGGAATGACTATGGCCCACTGATCCCAGGGGATGACCAGGAGCCTCCTCTCTGTTTGAGACCTGAGAGCGGACAGATCTGGGGTAGGAGCTCTCCCTGGTGGTGGCAGGGACCACGCTTCTCACCAAGTCCTCCCTCCTTTGGGTTGGAGGGGGTCTGGAGATGAGGGCCCAGCATCCCAGAAACCAAACGTGTGCCTCTCCCAGCATCTCATCTGGCCACCAGCAACCCTGTCATTTTGCTGCCACTGGGCTGGCTCAGACAAGCTGCAGTTGAAGAGATTACAGACAGATGCTCTGGCACGAATCAGAGACCCCATGGCAGGGAAGCAGTCAGGTTTTCTCTTAAGTGACAGCCATCGTTTTCGGCAGGCAGGGTAATTACAGGTTTGCCCTTCCACCGTGCAAGCTATCTGAAGGTAAAACAATGGTGAGCAGAGTGTGCCTGCCTCAAAAGACATGGGGGTGGGGGGTGGGGACAGAAGGATTCAATCTCTTTTAATTTATTTTAATAAAGCATGGGTTTTCCAAAAGGCCAAAGGGCCTCATTTGCCACAACATGGTTGAGATCTGCCAACAGCTTCCCCAAACCTCCTCTTTCCCCATAATTCAATCAGAGCTACAGATGGAAGCACTCAGCTGGCGTCTTCATTTTCTTGGCCCTTCTCTCTCCTCCGTCTCTCACTACCACAGCTGGAGAGAAGGGCTGTTCCCCAAAACGCCCCCTCGCATCCTCTCTCTCTCCCCCACACCCATGGGCTCCGGTGAGGCTCAGTTCCTCCCAGGGCCTCCCTGTTCGACCTCGGCCCTTCAGCCCTTCCCGAGCACTCAGAAACGAGGGGCCTTCGTCGTCTCCTGTTTTTCCGCTGCTCCGGGTCCCCCAGCCGAGCGGTCAGGCCCATGAGGGTGACGGCCTGGCCAGCTCACCTCCTGAGCCTCGAGGGGCCTCAACAGCAGACGGCAGCCCGGCAGGAGGAAGTCCGCAGTCCTACTGAACCATTTTTAAGGAAAACACGCTCTCGGGGTGACTGGAAGGAGAAGACTGAACCTCGACCGCCACTGCCACCCTCTCTAGCCGGGAAGAAAACGCCCACTGCTGAGCTCTGAGATGCGGTGACCACTCCGGGCGCCGACCTCCAGGACAGCCCCACCCCCGACCCGGGTCCCAGCCCCTGTTCAGACTTCCGGAACATTATTCAAGAAATTTCTTCTCCTCATCATTCACCACGGGTTGCCCCCAAATTTCAAAACCCTCCAAAACAAACACCAGCATATCAGCTTTTTCTAAAGAGCAAACATGGCAAGAATTTAGTGAAGGTAGTATTCCTCAGAGAGGGAATTTTGGCTCATTGGTTGCAAATGGATGCATCAATTTTTCTACCTGGGGCTGTAGGAAATGAGTCCCCAAGTAAACACACTGTTGTCACAGACAACAAGGGCATCCCTGTGCCTGCTTCCCTCTGGATGGAACCGTCACCCAGATTTCTTACCTGTCACCGACAACTGCGGTGGGAGGTCAGTCCACCTAGGGAGCTCCCTTCTCTGGGCCATCAGCCGGCTTCATGGTGCCTCCTTCTCCTGGGCCCAGAGCTCTCTCCCGCAATGTGCCCAGGCTTTGGACAGCGAAGACGTGTTCTGGGGGCCGTCCTGTCTGCAGGTCACCCATCCTGACTCCAGGGGCAGGGCCCGGGGACTTTCCTGCCTGCTCCTGCAATGAGGCTAAGATTAGGGACAACTGATCACCCTTCTGATGTCTCTTCCTTCCAGTACCTTCCTCCATAAAACGCTGGGCTGTGTCCTGGTGACTGGCAGCTGTGGAGGCCTGATTAGATCTGAGGGCAGGAGCTGCCCATGTCCAGAGCTCCATCCACAGCTGCCTTCCCTGACCTGCCACACCATCTCTCTTCTCGGTCTTCCTTCTTTGTTCTGTCTCCCTGAGCAGATGTGAAGGTCTCTCTCTGCAGGGTCCTCGCGCCTGATGTACTTCCTCCCCAGGCCGCCATGCCTGCCTCTCTCCATTCCCGGACCTGGATCCCTCCCCTGGGATCTGAGCGCCTCCCACACCCAGCTCGTTTCTCATATTCCTCCATATGGGCAGGATGTATTACCCTGAGTCCTGCACAATAAACAATCAAAAGGAGGATCCAAGAGGGGCTCACTCCACAACCTAGAGTCTGAGGAGCGTGTCGTTATGAAGGAATCAGTTCATAGCACAACGCTGGGCGGGCCTTCTCTAAGGCTACCAGAGACCCACAGTGAATCCTACGCCACGGGCAGGCCCCAGCGACGAGGCTGGAGACTTCAGACACCCCGCACTCATCTGCCCAGACTCCTCCTGTCTGCTCACACATACTTGTGCTGCAGAGGGAATTGAGTCCATATGCCCCGATTCTCCTAAACCTCAACCAGCCACATGTTATTTTCTGAGCCTATTTAATTGTCCATGAAACCCCAGAGTCTTCTGTAGCATGGAGAGCTCCCAGGAGAACCCCATCACCATCGTCGTTGCTGACCACTCCCTGCCAGAGACCACCATCCCCTTGGCACCGTGGGTGGGCGGGCAGACAGGGCCAAGCAGGACGTGCGGTTACCGTTCCAGCTGACACGCACGTCCTGCTGACCACGGGCCCAGATGGGCAGGGCCATCAAAGCTGATCTTACTTCTTCCAGGTTTTGTTCCTGAAGGCAGCATCGCCACAGATGCCTGGACTAGGAGTCTGAAGACCTGGGGTCATCCCAGCTGTGAGGTCCTAGGCGAGCCACTCAAACCCCTATCCCTCAAATAGGGCTAATGATACCCGCTTCTTTCTCCCTCAAATAGGGCTAATGGTACCCACCTCATCTACTTCGTCAGCAGGTTGAGATGAAGACACACAGGGAGAAGACATGCCTCCCCCAAGCCTGTGGGGGTAGATACCCACCTGCTGCCATCTGCCTTACCCCCAGGCTCCGCTGGCCAACAGGCCAGCCCCGGCTGGGCACCAGGACCTCCAGCAGTGTGCGTCCATAGCTGTGCAGCTCACACACCACCTTCACCTGGATGATCTCAGGGATTCTTACGATACCCTCGGGAAGACGGGTGTTTGGGGACTCCCACTGAAGAGGACCCCGACTTTCACGATGACTCAGCAATGTGCTCAAGACTTCACAGTCCATGAAGTATCACCGGGCACACGCTCCGCCTCTCCACTCCACCACTGTGTTTCTCTTCTAGCTGGCGCGGTCCCTGCCCCACCGCAGAGATGGCTGGTCCTCAGCGGGTGCCGACAACCTGCCCCATCACACAGTTATCCGTGTCTCTACTGCTGCGGACCATGCTGGGGCCCGAGCTTGTCCCATCACCCTGTAAGGGATGAGAAAGCCACCTAATGTTTTGAGATCAACTCAATTCTTGGCTTTAATGAAAGCAGGTGCCTGGTTCGGGACTAGGGGTCCCCCAAGCTAGCGTTGGGGCCCAGGGTGGACTTCCCAGTCAGTCTACAGAGATCAACAGGCTGAGGTGAACCAGGTTTTATTGTAAGGGACACATATGACACAAAGACAAGCCACTAACGACGGAAATACAGATTCAAGGAAAAAAATTCATGGGCCCAGCCAAACAGACTGTGGGTTGGGCACCAGGGCTGGGTTGATGCTGGACTGAAATTCACCAGTTTGACTCCCTCAGTAAGCGCCTCATTGCCCCCGGACCCTGCATTGCTCCCGTCTCTGTGTACCCCGGTGCACGTCTTACAGGAGCACCTGTTCTCCCAGGAGCCCTGGCACAGACCTCATTGGTTCCCTTGATTCCAGTAACCATCTTGAACCAATCACTCTGCCCTGAGGGGAAGGTGCTGATCTGATTGGCTCCAGCCCAGGTCATGTGCTCCATCTGTGGGTAGGGCCAGGCTGAGGGGGGAGATCAAACCCATCCAAATAGGGTGGACTGAGAGTGAGGAAATTAAGGTGTAGCTACTAAAAGATGAATGATTGCAGGACAGGAATCCCAAAACCCAACGTCCACCTGAGGCACAAGCAAACTCACATTCTTCCTCGAACACAGGAGTCGGCAAACTTCTTCCGCACAGGCCCAAAGAGTACGCACCGCGGGCTTGGCGGGCTTTGCAGCCGTGAGACCTGTCGCAACGGCTCGCCCTGCCCTTGAGTGCCAGACGGTACATAACCGGATGCATGTGGCTGTGTTCCAACAAAACTTTGCTTAGGGACACTGACATCTGAATTTCTTATTGTCACGTGTCACGAAATATTATTATGGTTTTGCATTTTCAATCACCTAGAAATGTTAATACCATTCTTGCCCGCAGACCACATGAAAACAAGAGGTAGGCTGGGTGTGGCAGGGGCAGGGTGTGGTTTGCTGACCCTTGCTCCTGAAGGGGGGTTGTCAGGAGGGAGGAGACAAGGTGAGGACCTCTCATGCCATCAGAAGGCACACAGCCCAGGTAGAACGGTACCTCGAGGGACCACAAAGGAGAGAGAGCTCGAAGAAATCATTTGCACAAAGAAAAGTTCTTAGTTTGGTTAGTTTACCTGTATCCTCTCCCACACTAATTTACGGAGAGAAGTCTATTAATCATTCTGGATGCAGAAAGGAAATCACCTTCTCAGCATAAACATAAATTATCAGCCTAAAACTCAAATTCCTTCAGCGAGATGGGGCAGGCTAAAAGTTTTAAGTAGCTCAAAAGGAACGAATGGCTGAGAGGAGGTATGTATCTTTTGAAATACAAACCTGAAAGATGTTCTGCTCAATTACCCTGACAAAAGATCCGGGATCCGGCAGCACCCTCCATGGAACCCCGCAGTTCAACGAGAATGCTAAATCACAGGCTGACGTAGCAAGGGTAATCTAGCATGAGCCGCCGTGTACGTGCGTCTGCTGGGAGCTTAAACCTGCTCTGATGTGTACAAAACGCCTCTCCCCACCTCTCTAAGGAGGCGGATGTGACCCCTGCCAAGACTTCTGCCTCTTCAGCTGGCCGAGCTCCCCAATTGAGCATTGGGGTGTCCTGGAGGAAATGCAGGATTGAGGGAAGTTATGAGGAAGACTGAGGGGTTTGGGGAGGAATCTGGAACCTTCAGAGGAAGGGGCTCCAGTTCCAAGCAGGGGAGACCAGGAAGAAAGGGCACAGGGGTGTGGTTGCAAGTCCACTGTGCCCCCCTGAGCACAGGTGAGAACCATGACACTAAGCTCCTGCCACCCCTACTGCTTCCTGCCCCCTCAGTTCCTGGAGCTAAAACAGGACTTCACAGGCCTGTGGAACTTCTAACTGGCCTTCCTCAGCCGGTCTGAGTCCCTGAAGGGACAGCGACCGTGTCACATGCTCCATCGCATTCTGCGGCAAAGCCGCCACCCAGAATGCATTTGCGTAAATCCCGAGCAGCCGTGGGCGTGAGGCCGTCAGAGGGACAGGAGAGGGTGGCTAGAACCCGGGACGTGTTCCTGGAAGGCCGGCTCTGCGAGACGCCGTGTGAATCGCTGCCGGGGCAAGTGTGAAAGGCTAACCCTTGAAAGGTGCGCCCCAGGTACCCTGGGAGACAGGGGCGCTCGAGGACAAGAAGAAAACAAATAGAATTCTGGAGCCTGAAGGAACACCCCACTCTGTGCAGCATGCAGGCCACGCCTGGCAAGGTGGACCCGCGCGCGCCGCGGAAGGCTGGCTGGAGCGGCGGGTCGGACTCTCTCCGGAAGCACAATGCCCCGCCGGGCCGGGCCCCTACGCAGGATGGCGCCTCCTGCCCCCGGAGCTGGCTGTGCTCCAGAAGGGAAACTGTCCCCAAGAACGCTACCTGGGAAACAGGTAAAACTAACGGTCTGCGGTATTTTCCGCTGTGGCCGTTTTGCGATCTCTAGCCCCCCCGAGATCTAAGTGAGAATCAGAGCCGAGAGGCAGACAGAGAGGGGTAGTACGTAAGGCTACCTGAGCGAGATTGAAAGATAAGGCTTGACCCTCAACTAACATCGGACTTCTGGTTCTTCCCGCAGCTCCAAGCCCAGACTCAGGGCCAACGTGCAGGGAATCTGGGTGTCCAAGGCAGACAGACGATGCCAGTGGCAAGGGCAGAGGTGACCCACCGGCCTTACGCTCAGGGACCCAGGGCCCAGGAACCCAAGGTCAGGGTTCTGCCTGCCTCTGGAAGGCAGGCCGGCCGGGCCTGGTGTGCTCCTGAAGGGTGCAGGAGAAGTGTCTGGGATTCAGAGAAGTCCCTCCACGCCCCGCAGGAGGGTGAGCACCACAGACCCTGAAAGACAGGCACCCCCTCCCTACACTGACCCCAGGAACTCAGGGGGAGGAGAGGGGTGCACGCCCTCCTCCCAACGGGACCTTCGGGGGCACGTGAGAAGCCAGACCCTCCCTCCGGCAAGGCCAGGGCGCGGGGGGTCTGCAGGGAAGGCGTTAGCCGCTGGTGCCAGTGCCGAGGACACACGGCAAGCAGCTCTCGAACCATCTGCTGAGGAAATACCAGGGTAAATTAAAACGAGAGTGGATTTGTGACTTCTGTCTTTTCCAAAAAGATAGTGTTGGCAGGTTTATGAGAAAACCATTCCCAAACACCTTGGATTTATATGGCACGCTTATTTCAAAAGCTCTTCCACATCTGTTAGCTCTTTGAAGCCCCTGGAGGCAGGTAAGGCAGGAAGGAAAGCTGGGGGGGGGGGCCCAGAGAGAGCTGGGCAACCTGCCAAAGGCCCCAGAGGAGAGGCTGGGGTGGCACCCAGCACCCTGACCCTTACAGGGGTCAAGGGGCTTCTCTCCCTTACAGATCTCTGGCTAAGGGCTCCATGTCCTAAGGCTTGGAGCAGAGTGACCACTCAAGAGTTGGGAGGCCAAGTGTGAGTAGGCTGGGGAGCACCCCTTTGTCACACACACCCCTGGGCCCAGGTGCCCTGTAAATTAGCCAAGGTTTAGAGGCAAAGGAAACAAACAGAGGTTGATAGACAAGGAGGCCCTCATAATCAGTGCGGCAGTAAACTATTCTAATTATGGTGTCAATTGGTAACATTATAAAGGTTGAAGCTACATAATAAGAGCAAACACACAGGCAGAGAGAGTTCAGCAAATGTAATTACAAGGTGACACTATTGGCAAATACGGTTTTATGAGGTATTGAGAGGGATGTGGCATAAACACACTCCACAACTCACAAGCGCCTCGGCAGTGGGGCGACCTGGAATCGGCCCAAGATGCGCCCCCAAACAGTTTGGCCAGAGGAACGCTCTTGAGGAGCCCCTGACGTCTCCTTGACCTCTCCCCAAGGAGACGATCTTCTCAGGTGCGGCTCACGTCCCACGCTCTAAGTCCTGTTTGCTGCGTACCTTGTCCCGGGCCCGTCGCAAACTCTAGTCCTCAAACCTTAAGATCCTGGACTGTCCAAGCCACAAAGCTCCACAGATGTTACTTGGCTTCACAGTCACTCTACAGTGAGTGCCACGGGACATGGAGCCTGCCCGGCCCTGGAGTGGTGTTTATCGGGGTCCCACGTCTTCGCGGGACTCTGCGCCGGACACTGTTCTGGAAGCTCAGGCCAGGTCTCTGCTGTCGTGTGTTCACATTCTACGGGAGACCAAAGGGCACTGGTCAAGAAATTACTGAGTCCATTCCAGAACCGAGGTCACGCTAGGTGCTACGGAGAAAAGGTGGGGCGATGGACAGCAGGTGGCTGGAAGCGGGGAGCCAGGCCCGAGGAAGGTCCAGGGGTTTTCTTGACGAGGAGACACGGAAACAGAGCTCTGAGCCGAGACTTCCAGCGGGAGAGGACGGACGCTTTTCCAAGGACGCCCGGCTCGTTCCAGGCCGAGAAACAGCAGAGCACAGGTGCCCTCTCTCACAATCCGGACCCTTCTGTTGCACCAGGCACCCCAGCCAGCGGCAGGGCCAGAACGTTAAGAGAAACCACCAGCAGGAGACACGGGGCCACTGGATGCTGGGGTTACAAAGACCTTGGCGATCATGTGACTATGAATCCCTTACACACTGGAGAATCGTGTGTGGCACGTGTGAGGTGGAGAAGCTATTCTGGCTGCACGACAACCCCCAGAAGGTCATTATCCTCCCACGTCTCCGCTGACCAGTGCTTCTCGCTCACGGTCTCCCACGTGCCACAGTCGGATGATGGGCGGGGCTGCAGGCAGGCGGCTGGAGCCTGGGCTGGAAGAGCAGGATGGTCAAACCTCCCTTCCTGTGAGCAGTCTGCTCAGCCAAGCTGGCCTTCCTCCTAGCATGACGGGCGCAGGACGTGTGACCTCTTCCATGGGCCGGCTTCCTCCAGGGTAAACACTGTAACAGTGCCGGGCGGGAGCTACAAGACCCAGCAGTGGACAGGCCGGAACATCCCTTCTGTCATGATCTACTGACCAGGAAATTCGGAAGCCCCCCCCCCCAGACTCAAGAGAGGGAAACAAGACCCCAGATTTCAATGGGAGGAGGAGCACAGAATGTGTAGCTACCTTTAATCTGCCATATTCCCTCTGCCTCAGAAAACAGCCTGTACTGAAGGCCTGCTTAGCCTCTTGACACCTAATAAACATCTGTCATTCACACTCAGATTATCTTCACTTTCCTTCACGTGATCAAAAACCCAGTCCGTGTTTGCGGGGGGCCTGCCCCGGAGAAGTGTGTCAGGCTTGAACACGGTCTACACTGTGCCCTGCAGGGGCTCAGAGTCCAGAGAAAGTGCTGCCTACGTTCAGCCACAGTCGTGAACTGACTTTTAAAGTGAAGTTGGACAAGGAAGCTCAGTGTACGAAGCAGGCAGGACTGCTTGGGGCCAAGTGGGAGCCCCGGGCGCCTGTGCTGACGCCTGAAGTCGGGGCCGCAGCACACTGGCCACCACGCGGACGAAGAAAGGACGCGTCTCCATCTGAGACAGGAAGACGCGGACCTGGCTTACGGGAGAGCCAGCGTATCAGTGAGATCGTTTTGCAGCTGTAGATCTACGTCACTCGGGCTGGAACAGAAGGAAAACAAGGCAGGAAAGTCCCGGGGTGCCCTGCTACAGAGGGGGGCCAGGTCCCGGGGTCGCATACCGCTCTGTGCTGACAACGGCCATGTGGCATCATGACCAGCACGGAGGCAGGTCCCTCCAGTCTGCAGGTGCGCGGGCTCCCTCCCGGGGGCACTTTCCCTGCGTTGTCAGGATGAGGAGGCTCCAGCAGACCCAGGCTCACGTCTGCTTGCTCCTTCCCCAGCCATCTGCACAGCTCAGCTCCGGCCCTGCTCGGGCCCTGCGCTCACCCGCCCAGTCCGCGTAGTCAGGGTTCGCTGCTCGACTCCCCGTGCGAGGAGTCACACATGCATGGGGGCCCGGTAACCTGGGGAGGTCATTCCCACTAAGAGCACAGGAAAGCGGATTCTGTTCTCTGGCTGAAAGGAGGAAGCTTGGAAGCTGAGCCAACAAAAACACCGACCCAGAAAGGAAGGGAGAGCGGAGAAGAGGGAGACGGGAGGCCGGGAGGCCAGGTCTGGACCAGCTGGGCGATGCCTGGTCTCTCCCCACAGGCGAGAGGAATGGTCAGCTCTCTTGACCTTGACACCTACTGAACAAACTTCTCTGAAGAGTGACCCCTATATCCTTGAGAGGAGGTTCACGATCAGAGGTCTGGACCTAGATCCGCTGGCTCTGTCCCCAGCTCGGTGCCTGCCACCCGGCCCTCATGCCCCAAGAAGTCTCCTGAGCTTGAAGAAGACCTGGAACATGCCGAAGGGCCTCCTAGCAGGTGTCTCGTCCTGAAGTAAAGCCGGGAAAAGGAGCTGCCATGCAGTATTATGAAACATTGCCATTAAGTTTAATGCCTTCGTAACAAAGAATGCCACATTTATTATCACAAATAAATCCACAGATTTAACACCCATCAGGCTCTAGACTTTATTTTTCCATATAAAATAAATACGGCTAGAGTATAAGATGATGACTACACCATTATTTTCTAAAACTATTTAATTGAAGCACAGTCTCACTGCCCCGCGCTGTAAACCTGGTCCCGGGAAGGCACGCTCCGTCCAGGGGGAGCTCGGCCCACTGAACGCAGCGCCAACAAGGTGGGCTTTCCTGCCCGACCGCTGGGCCCCATCACTGGTTAATGAATTGTTGCACTCTTTATAGGATAAACAATAAATCGCACATGATTTATCATATTACCCAATAAATCATGTGACAAATCATTAGGCAGAGTGATAAAATCAAGTGTTTTAGAAATAAGTTAATCTATGATGCCAATGTGTAAACTAAACAGTTGCTTAAAAACCCTATTTACTAATCATTTTACATAAAGAAAGATTAATGATTATGTAGATTAAATGTGTACTTATTCCTGTGAACATCAGACAGCCATGTGCCCTGTTACCCCTCTCTTCTGAGCGAAGGCCCCAGAGCCTCCCTTCTGGGGCTGTGATTCCATCCGCCTCTCTCCTTCCTGGACTCGCCCTGCCTGGAAGGGGAGGCCGGAGAGGCCGGGGCGAGCGAAAGAAGCGGTTAATGAAGAGTGAGTCCCGGGCCCGTGGCGAGGCTGTTCTCCCGTAAATTCTGTAACACACTAATTAACACTTTCATTAGGGCCTGGAGACAGGACCCGGCGCGGCCTCCTTCCCAGCCTGCCTTCCACCCCGAGCTCTTTCCCACGTGTGACAACTGTGTTTATAGCTTCTCTGCCCATCGAGCTGCCTGGCACATCGAATTACCCTCAGGAGTACATGGGCATCACGTCACATTTGCGTGCCCGATATCATACGTGACGAGCCGTGCACCGCCAGGGCCCTTAATGCACATCCTGCAGACAGCCGGCCCTCAGTGCAGAGGCAGATATTAAGCTAAATCTTTTTGGAGTCAAGCTGGTTTCGCGTCAGTTATACGAACATATTGGTTCCTTTAGAAGAGCGGATGCTTTGTGAGCAAGGAAGGGCTCCGGCGTGGAACCCTGAGAACCCGTCCGCGCGGCAGTCCTGCCTGGCCTTCTCCCAGGGGCTGGGGACAGACCGTGTGGCTCCCAGAACACGCTCTGGACCATGTGCATCACGCTCTGGAAAGCACCGGGCAGTGTGAAGGGGGAGCCTAGGCACGCAGCCAGGAGGGCAGGACAGGGGAGACTCCGTTTCCTTTCTGGCATGAAGATGCCACTGACCTCCTCAGACAGTCCCTCTGACTGTGGACTCCCCCACATTACAGGTTAAACCCCGAAGCTGACCCAGGAAGGCAGGTGGCAGTGAAGCCACCTTAGACATGTTCTAAATCCACCTTCTCTTTTGCACGTGAAACCGCTTGTAATGGTGATCACCGAGGCTTGGGAACCATCATTCCTGGAGATGAAAAAAAGAGTCTAGGATCGCACTTTTTTGCTGAGAAATTCTACAAAAAGTGAAATGAATGAATTTTACGGACAACTTCAGTTTCAACAAACTACCTGGAAAGTATGGCCTCCCGGGCAGAAATCCAAGAAATCAGCTTTTCCACATGGTCTGTGGCTCTCCCGAGAGGCGCACCAGCAGGGGTCGAGGGAGGGACACAGGGAGAGTTCCCAGTCGCTTGTGTAACCCGGACACAGGCTGCCCCTTCAGGCTGCCCGGGAGCCTCCAGCCGCCGAGTGCGGCCCGACTCTCAGACTCGGAGGAACCGAGCCCAGCTGCCAAGATGAAACAGGGAGAGAATCCGAAGGAGGTTACGTCTCTAATGCCCGTGAAAGGGACAGACTGACTGGCACAAAGCCTTCCATCTATTTTTCCTTCTTTTATCCGACCCACCTCATCCTCCACCAGGATTCACATTTCAAGATACCACCTGTATTACTCGGAGGAGGCTGAGCCTTCCTTCAGTGACGTAAAAGCTCAGCATCTCAGAAGGTTAAACAATGTTATTTCCTGTTCTTCCAAGGTCACCATGGGCCCCGGGAACACACGCCTGTGTCCTCCCTGTGTGGTACGCGGTGTGCTCTCCCGATCACTGAGCAAGCCTGAGTTCTTCAGTGGTGTCACCGGAGTCGGCACGTCCTTTATTGGCCAGACTGAACCGCTGACGTCACGGATAAGGATGAGTCTCCGTATGCAGAGGTGGAGAAGCGACGGTAATGAACATTTGTAACGCTGATCACACCTTCCTCTGCCGTCACTCATCCCCCCGCCAAAGCAGAAACAGCCTTACTAGTAGGGCTCATTTCCCAGGGTCTTCCCGCCGCGATCTGGCTGCTCCCATCCTCAGACCTGGGCCGCACATGCTCCATCAGGGACAGCGAGGGGGCGTTCGTGTAGGGCTTCACGCTGCGAAGAGACAATATTCCCCGGTGGTCGAGCGTGGGCTCTGGAGTCAAACAGCCTGCACGCGTCTCCCAGCTTTGACTCTGGATGACCAGGAGGGCCCCGGGCAACTTGACTTCCCCACACTTCAGTTTGCAGAACTTCCGCAGGATGGTGCCTGGGTTTGGACTGTGAGAACGGGTCACACTGACGCATGGGAAGCCCCCGGCGCTGAGTGAGGGCTGTGGAGATGCCCCTGTGACTGCGATGCTTTACAGCCTGCCTGGGGCCCTCAGCCATCGGCCCGTCCAGTCAGTACAACTTGTCTTGGGAACAAGCTCACCCTGTTTCCTGCATCTTCTCCCCCATCCCAAACAGAGGCCACACATGAGAGACGGATGTTGAGGGAGGCCTTTGAAAACTAAATTTCGGGGGAAGTTATTTGTTCTGCATATGGAAAAAGAAGGATATTAAAGGAATGTGGTGGACACAGTCACATCTGACCAGTGGTCCGTGTGTCCCCAACACTCCCGAGTCCCCTCGTCATTGAGCAGACTTCATGGCTTGTGAGGCCAACGCGTTGGGAGCAGACGTAAATGGACACTTCAGAGCACAGGGTCTGCTTGCAGGTGCTGCTGTCCCTTCACAAGAACAGGGAGACTGCGTGCTGAGACGGCACAGCCTGCATTGCTGACGTGCCCTAGACGGCGGTCGTCCTGAAGCCCGCAGGGGAGCTGCACGCGCGAGGACTTCCGCTGAGTTCATCCCTGATGTCTTCGGAGTTATGTCCTGTTACAACATATTCTAGAAGAACCTGACCAATACAGGGAGGTTTTCCTCCTCAAAGAAAAGAGAAAAGAAGAGAGGGGATGTCCAAGCCAGACAAAGTGGCAGGAAGTCTAGGAGCAAGAGTCACGAAAGTTTTAAAGCTGATACATCACCTAAGGCAACAGAAACAAAGGAGGAAATGAACACATGGGACTACGTCAAACTAAAAAGCTTCTACACAGCAAAAGAAACAGCCATCAAAATGGAAAGGATATCTACTGTATGGGAGAGCATATCTGCCAACAATACATCAGATAAGGGGTTAATTTCCAAAGTATATAGAGTACTCATACAACTCAATAAAAGGAAGACAAAGAACCCAATTTAAAAATGGGCAGAGGACCTAAATAGACACTTCTCCAAACAGAACATACAACTGGCCAAGAGACATATGAAAAAATGCTCAACATCACTAATCATCAGAGAGATGCAAATTCAAACAACAATGAGGTATCACCTCACACCTGTCAGAATGGCCGCCATCAACAAATCATCAAACAACAAGTGTTGGCGAGGGTGTGGAGAAAAGGGGACTCTAATACACTGCTGGTGGGAATGCAGACTGCTGCAGCGACTATGGAAAACAATATGGTGTTACCTCAAAAAATTAAAAATTGAACTGCCATTTGACCCAGGGATCCCACTTTTAGGAATATATCCTAGAAAACCTGAAACACCCATCAGAAATAATATACATATTCCTATGTTCATAGCAGCACTATTTACAATAGCTAAGATCTGGAAGCAGTCCAAGTGTCCATCAATAGACTAGTGGATAAAAAAGCTGTGGTACGTGTACACAATGGAGTACTATGCAGCTGTAAGAAAGAAAGATCTCTTATCCTTTGAGATGACATGGAGGGACCTAGAGAGCATTATGCTAAGTGAAATAAGCCAATCAGAGAAACAAATACCACATGATCTCACTTATTTGTGGAATATAATTAACAGAAAAAGCTGATGAACAAAATAGACCCAGAGACATAGAAAGGAGTATGGTTCAGACTGACAAACTTCAGGAGTGGGGGGGTGGGGGGAGGGAGATAAACCAAAGAACTTATGTGTATGTATGTGTAACCAATGGACATAGACCACAATGCTATGGGGTGGGGGCAGGATTGGGAGGAGGGTGTCTGGGGGGGGGGGACAAACATCTGTAACAAAAATAAATTAATTAATAAAAAAAGTTAAGCTGTTTTCCTTTATTACGATATAAATGTCCTCTATCTCTCTTCTTATGTTTATATTGTATTCTGTTTTGTGTTTCATTTTGTAAGTTTTTTCATGGAAACAGCAATTAAAGAAAGAGACTGAATTTCAGTTAACACCAGAAGACAACAGTACAGGTCACAGCATGGAATCCTACAGAAAAGTAGTGTTAGACAAAATTACAAAAATAAAACTACACTTTCTCCAGATATCTTAGTAGGGGGGGGTCCATCCCTTAGGTTATTCAAATCAGTATTAGTCGATCTGATGATATTTTAACAGGTAGACTGAGCCCAGCTCATAAAGACCTCAGTTGGGATTAATGGTTTTTAATATCACCTCACATTTATAAATGACAGAAAAACAAACAAGATTCAGACAGGCTGAGTCACTTTCCCAAAGTCAGGCAGAAAAGAATGTAGCAAACCTGGGACCAGAACTCAGATCGTTTGGACCTGGCCCAGTAGAACTCTCTTAGTACCATGTGGAGGCAGCTGAGTAGAGTCAAGATCAACATTGGCCTCCATGTTGACAAATCCAACAGGAAACCCTCAATCCACATTACACATTATTCTTGGAAACTGCCTTCACCTGGCTTGCCCAGCACCCCCGGTTTCCCTTCTACATCACTGGCTACCACTTCTCCGTCTCCTTTGTTATATCCGCTTTGTTTTCTCAGCCTCCGTGGAGAAGATGCTTCAGAGTTCAGTCCTTGGACCTCTTTTTATATCTACATATTGACACCATTATGAGCATATCTATTTTCATAGGTTTAAATTCCATCTATGTGCTGATCAACTTGACAAATTTGTAACTCCAGCCAGGACCTCTCCCTTGAACTTCAGAATCATATGTCCAACCGCTTGTACCTGGCATGCCCCTTAGATGTCGAATGGACACTCACACTCTACTGTGCCCCAAACTAGCTTCTGATCCTCCTCCGCTCGCCCACCCTCCTGCTGCACAGATGTCTGCATCTCAGTCACCAGCAGCCAGCTTCAACCTCCCTGTTCCCTGCCCCAAATATTTCTTTTCCCTTCACCCACATCCAGCCCGTAAGCAAACACTACTGGCTCTGTGCACCTCCAAAGAACACGACAGCGGCCGCCGTGACCCAAACCGTCATTTTTTCCCTCATCTGTATTCTTGTGTTACCCTCTTAATTGGTCTCCCTAAGTCACCTCCTTCAAGCCTTTGCTCAAATACCACTTTCCTTAACCACCAAATTTAAAATTGTTCAACCCCTTTGCCGCTGACATTCTATAGGCCCAACCCCCCAGCATCCAGAATCGTCTAGCATGTTACACTGTTCAGCTATTTTATCTGTACTCCAACACCTTCCCACTACACAGTGGGATCTAAAAGCAGTTTCCCCCATGTCCCCAGGCACAGAACAGTACATGGCCCACAGAAGAAGCGTCACAGCGTTTTGCTGATGAGTGAATCTGCACATAGTCCCCAGCCTGACCCCCACCCTCCACTCCCAACTTCTGGTTACTACCCGGTCGTTGAGGTCCCTTCTCAGCCTGGCTTTCCTCTCCACCAAGGTGTTTCCACCTTACGCCTTGAGGAACAAGGTGCCTGGCTTCTCTGTCTGCCCCCTTCCTGGCCCCTCTGGCAGCAGATACGAGAGAACCCCTTCAGCCCCGCCGGACTCAAGGCCCTGGTACACTTTCCCACCCTCGGGCTCAGGCTTCTCTGGAACTGGGGTGGGAAACCTCGGTGTTCAACCATTTCTCTTCCTTTGCCAAGACTCTTCCATCCATATTCACCTCCCCATTTCCCAGTTATTTTAGGGTGTGATTGATCACAATCATGAGCTTTACATACGCTCCTTAAATGTTTGTAACAATGCTACTAGGGAGACATTATTCATACCCATTTACCCGCGAGAAAACTGAGGCCCGGAGAAGTTAGGCTATTTATCCATGTTACAAAAAGTTAATAAAGGAAACATTCTAATGTAGGCAGGTCGATATTCAAATCTCATGCCCTGAACTCTGTCAGACTGTGAGAACCAAAGTGAAGTTCTCGGTCATTCTAATTACTTCTTGGCCGTAGGGTTCAAGCTCTGGAGCAGCTCACACGCGGGGCCTCTTATCCCCCAGATCGTCCGTCTGGGCCTCCACGGGGCCCCTTTCAGAGCCATCTATACAAGGGAGAACACTCTGATGAGAAGGTGCCCTGCAGGAAAACCAGGAAGGGGGCCCCTTTACTCTCTGCCCCTCGCTTCTCTCCTGCATCTTGGCAGAAGCCGGAATGGTATAAACATACTCATCACTATGGGAAGAGAAGAGACAGACAACTCTTCATTTTCCAACCAAACGGTTTTCTGCTCCTTAGTGACATTTTCAGACACTGTTGTTACAAGGGTCTTAGACACCCCTGGAAGCAGCCAATATGAATCCCTCCATCCACCTACCACTTACGGATCAGTGAGCACATGCCCACCCATGTACTCAGTCCCAGGGGAGATACAATGTTTCTCCTTTGTAGGGATGACAAAGAAGCTGGTGCAGGTGACGAGAGTGAGATAAAACGCTACACTGTGCTACACTGTGCTACACTGTGCCCCCAGTTCATAAAGCCCTCGCATGTCTTATCCTAACCTCAGCACAGCCTGCTTGTAGTCACCGCACCAGTAAAGAGCCTTGTCCCGGTCACCGAGTGAGTATGCAGATGATCCAGGGTCCAAACCCAGTTTTCAAACCCCCAGTCCAGTCCTTCGCAACAATCCACACCAGCCCGTTGCGTCCTAACACAGACCAAGTGATAGATCAGGGCAAAGGGTGGGGTCTGACGCATCTGCTCATCGACCACTCCGTGGAGGTCAGCACTCAGCCCAACCCGCCTGTGCTGCTACCTGCTGCCCAGGGCTCCTGCCTCGCCTTGGGTCCCCAGCATGGCTGTGATCCCTGGAAGGCGGAGACAATCCTTGCACACCGTTTGTGTCTCTAAACCCTCCATCTCCTTGCTGCCCAGGCGCCAGCCCTCCTAACGTGAAGCGGTCTCCGAACGGTGACATCAACGGTCACCATCTCAGACCAGGACTTGGGGCTTTGCCATGTAGGATGCAAATGGTGGGTGACCGTGCGCATGTGCTCTGGTGGAGTTGGCGTCGGTAAGGGTCGCAAAGAGCTGCTCAGGACGTGAAGCGCCTGCCCCCACTGGGCAGCCGGTCCCCGCCACACTTAACGAGAAAGTAAAAGTGTCTCCGCTCCACTAGACTGAGCTCCTGTCACTTTACCAAAAGGATTTGTTTTTAATTAAAACAGGAGCATAAATTATTTTTATCCCAGTATTATTGGGCAGTCAGTAAATTCCCAGTAACTCACTGGATTTTTAAAAATCTATTTTAAATATAAACACACTGCCATATTTTCTGTGGGTTTGAAAGCTTATGTTAAGTTTGCAAATAAGTCAACTCCATAAAGATAACATCTTTCCCTAAAAAAAATGTGTTGCAATCTAATGGCATGCTACAGAAAATTAGCATCTTACAAGAACATGCAGAAGCTGCCCTCGGTGAAAATGCCCAGAGTAGACCGAGTTCCTCACTTGCCCCGAGGCCAGACGGATTGAAAGGCCAGCCTCCAAATCAGATCCACCACCCCATTCCCGCCCCGGGGGTGTTCTCTGCGACCCTCGCAGGACTGTTATTTTACTGTGAGTCATGCTGAACTTTATTTTTGAACCTATCTTGTTACATGTCTGACAGGTCCTGTATTCACAGAGAGATCTGAATCACTTGAGTCTGCCCTGAAAAGACACCATCTGCAGCAGGGAACGTGCCCAGCTGTCCGCCTGAGCGCCACGGATCCAGGTAAACCGTGGTAGGAACGTTAATAACCCGACCGGGTGGCCATAACGACCAGCCTCTGGTGATGGGGCAGAGCGCGGGACTCCTCGCCCACTACGCAGAAAATGAAAGCCCGAGGCAACGTGGGCATCACCTGTGGCCATAATGAGAGACACATGTGCACAGTTGCCCAGGCAAATTCCTTCTCGCAGCCCTGCCCTGTCCGCATCCCCTTCTCCCTAAAGAGTGGATTGAATGCAAACCACTTTCTTGTGTCTCGACGACAAATGTTTTTAGCACCCTTTCCTGGGCCTCAGCCTCTGACGGGCTCGGTCAATGCCGCACCCAAACCTTGACCCTGTGCCCCAGACCACTGGTCTTCAGAAGTTTTACCAAAATAAAAAGTCTCCTGTAAATAGGACAAGGGAAAAGCTGTCAAAACCTGCATGAGTTGTTTAAATACCATGAATAAGAACCAGTAACAATAGGCACATCAATGAAGATGTGCTTCCTTCAGACTTGGCCATGTGCCACCCAACGCAAGTCCCCCAGAAAACGCCACTCCGCACGCGAGCAAGCAAGGCGCACCCGCCCCTTCACAGCACCCCTCCCCAGCAAAACATTCTTGACAAGCGACTCATCCAGAGCCATTTCCCACAGCTTTTCTTTCATTTGCATTCTCATTAGAATAATGTGATTTCGCGAAGTGGGGATGTGTGAGTCCTCAGCACAGGGAGAACGCGGAGCCCAGCTCCCAGGTGTGGTCATCGCCGGGGCCCAGGGCCCCCGAGGAGCCCAGCCCAGGCTGCCAGGACCACCAGCCACACTTCACGAGCACGTGCGGTGACCTCACAACCGGACGATGGGGGCCTCTTAGGAAAATCTTCCGAACTGACCCAAACCAGAGAGTAGGTTTCACAAGGAAAGAAATGCCAGTTTGGTTTCGTTTTCGTTTTTGTTTTTTAACGGGTCCTGGCATCAGGAACGGAGAAAAAAGTGGCTTGTGTGAGGAGAGGAAAACCATGCATTTTGCTTCATTCCGCTACTCTGTTTCCTTGAAGATGCTTGCCCTTGATTTAAAATTTCCACATGCCAACTTTTAAAAGTACTATAATGGAATCAATTTTTCTAAGTCATTCCAGGGCATGACTTTCCAAATACTGCTCTTAGTGGACCAACTGCTTTGCGGTTGTTGCTATTGTTTCCAGTGTACATTTGCTGGATGGTATCTTGTAAATATTTTTTGGTCACTTAAAAGCAAGGAAGAAACCATGCAAATGTGTTTTCCCACATCATAAGCTGGTTTAACGTCCTCTGCTGTAGTGGGTAGGATTTCTTTTACTTCCTGAAAAACTGGAAAAGCTTATGAAGCCAAAAACTTTGCAAAGCAAATCACCCAGTACTTGCTTAGCTGGTCTTTACTTCACATGAGGAAACATTATTCATGGAAAAGATACATAGCAAACAATTCTGAACAATTTCAGGACAGAGTCGAAGTTGAGAGCAGGGGGCTGGAAAGGGGCTGGAACGAGAAAAACGAAGCAAAATAATGGATGTTTACGTGGTTTTAAAATCAGTTGAACTATATAGAAGTTCCTTCTGGAGCATGTAGTCTTGCCAGTCTTTGGGAGCTAGACCACCTACATGAGACCAGGAGACAAGTCTAAACCAGAGGACAAAAAGAGAATTAATCAAAGGTCCCCAGCGACGTTGTCATCCCCTGCTTAGGGATGCTTGGTGGCCTTTCCCAGGCAGAGCAGAGTCACACTGGCCTCCGCTCTCTGGCTGGGCAGGGAAGGAAGGGGGAGAGGGGGGTGGGGAAGAGGGCCGACCCCTCTGTCCCATGTCACCAGCCGAAACACATTAAATGTTTCTTCCAGTGCAGGGTGGTTCAAGACTTATTCACTTAAAGATTCCATGAGCATACCACATTTCACAAAGCTTTTAACAAACACAAGAATGGCATTGCAATTTTTCCATATAAATGGCTGATTTTCAGAAAGGAAACACCAACGAGACCCTTTAGAGACCGTCCTCTACGCCCAAAGCACGTGACCGCGGCCCCATTCGGGCACCGACACGGTCGCCCACGCAGATGTCCTTCTGGAAGCCCAAGTGGGCAGCTCCACCTCT